>NW_022326531.1:633256-705353 GCF_002776525.5 Piliocolobus tephrosceles | reverse complement strand
ACTCAATCTAAAACTTAAAAAAAATTCTGACATTATTTTTTCATTTTTTTTTAAACTGTGCTTTCTATGTTTCCTATTCTAGTAGGAAATGAAGTAGCTTGAAAACTATTTTTAAAGTGTTCATTTTTCTGATAGATTAATGACTTATACAGTAAGCATAGTCAAGTTATAGTCTAATGATATACTTGATATTTCAAGGAGCAAAAAAAATGGTTATACAAATACACCTTGGTTCTAAGATAGACACACTCAGTTCTTCAGCTCATAAAACCAACTGAATATTGTCTAAAATAGTCTAGAAGCCACAGATGATTCTGCCAGTCCTGAATGACAAAGCTCTTGATTATTTATTCTCATGTAGATAATGTTCATATAAGCTGGAACTTTCGATAACCTCTGTTTATAATCATATTTTCACTTTTATTATCATTAACTGATGAACATTTAGCTCCATTAAAATTAATAGCCACATAAAAAGAGCTCAGATAATACAATGGAAAACTCTTGATAATCATTCAGACATAGTTGGATATCGGCTCCAACTATTATTTCCCAGAAAGTTTACACCTTACACTTCATCCTCTAAGTACAGAACTACAGCCTAAACAATAAAGTTAGGCAATGGCTTTTATTGAATATCTTGTATTATTAAATAACTCTGTTGATTCACAAAGATGGAACCAAAATGGCAGTGCTTATAAGAATCTATTTCTTCAGGGTACAATACATAATAAATATATTTTGATGAGAAATTAAAAACATTTTCCTATGAAATTCTGTTATAAAGCATATGATTTGTCAAGTGTCCATATATGTTCTCATTTTGATTACATCGACGTTTCCACATCTTAAAAGCATGACTGCTCTATTCCATCAGGATCATTAATTAGCTTAATTTCCTGAAAATTAAAATGTTCAACTTCAGTGAAGCTAAGCCTTTAAAGTAACTTCCACTTAGCTTCCAAGTTCTAAGAAAGTGTGTGTATTCAATGCTTCTAATCCACTTACTTACCTATGGAACATGTGAACTTAATCCCCTGCATAGATTTTACTCTGCCATTATAATTCAATTTCTTAAATATTTTCAAAAATAGGTGCTTTTAAGTATTTTATTTACATAATAAAAAATTGTCACTAATGTTTAATGTTGCCTCATTTTTTTTCCTGAAAACAAAAATAAGCTTCAAAATAAAATAAAAATTGGAAAGTCATTTCCAGAAACAAGTTTTAAAACAATGCTAACTTCTCAAGTCTATTACAGAACTATTAGCTATACGAAATTAGAATTCTCATCAACATTCTTTTTATACCTATATTCAATCATATAGACACTATATAGCATTAAAATGACTCAGTGATACCTCAAGAAACACAGCCATATATAAGAAATGTTTAAAGTGTATTTCATTTTAATAGTTTTCCCTTCCTATTAAAACCGACTCTTCTTTTTTATTCAGTTGTGCTTCTAATTTGATGTCATGATAGTGATTTGTACTACCCATTTGTCCTTAATAAGGATATCCTGCTACAAAATGACAAGACAACAAAAACAAACCTCTTTGATAAAGAATAAGCACCTACACTGCAAAGGCATTCTGCATCATCCTTATCCTTATAAACTGTCACAAATTTACAAACAAGAATAAAAGGAAATATAAGAAGTAGAACATGGATTTTCACTAATTCATTTTTTTAAATGTACCAGTAGGTCTTTAAAAAAAAATATGAGACTAAATAAAAATCATAAATCATTGTATTTTTCTTTACCACAATTTCTTGTTTAACCTAGCCTAAAATTCTTCATATATAAAATATTCCATTAGTTGGCCATATAACATGAGAAATTCTGTACAACACAATATGTCTAATAAAATTAAGTCGACTTTAACCACAATGTCATTTAAAGAAGCCAATTAAATTATCCAGAAACACAAAGCTTAAAGAGTAGCCTTGGGAATAACTTTTTTTCTTACAGCCATTACCAAATCCTCACTGAACTGATTACCTATGCAAGAATAGTAGCATAACGCTGAAGAAAAGGCACTAACATCACTCCCTAGCTTATCTAAGAACTCATAAAAGTAAAAGGATCTAACCATTTTATTTTATTAGATTCTCTAATACGTAAAAGGTTGCCACTCTTCTGCGGTTTGACTAACATTCTTAATCATTTGCCTCCTTTCCTTTTTTCTACTACCTAAAAAAACTTAATTCTAGCCCTAAAAGTCTATTAAAAACAACATGAATTCAGAAACTTGTCCCTTTGGGTACAGAACTTCATTATACCCCCCAAAAAGAATGCACAAAAAAATTCTAAAAGGAAATTAGGACCCCAAATTTTATAATACAGCCAGCCTTGGTGACCATCCATCTTACCAGATACTGCTCTATCTTCTATGTGTATTTAATGGGTGTGGGCCCATTGCCTGATGGGATCTGTAGATTCTAAAAAAAAAATGTGTGGATGACAGTCTTTTGCTTCTTTTTTTGAAACTATGAACCTAGAGTTTGAAATATGTTGCAAATTTAATTCCACTGCATATTGTAGAGTTGATCAGTTTCAGTTCTGATATTCTAAAACACTGAATAACCTATCAACCATAATTAAAGTGTATACATATGAATATGTGCATATATATTATAAAATACTTTGATAATTACATCTACAATCTATGTTTTACGATGTAAAATAAGAATTATGGTTCTTAGAGGAAAAATGCACACCATAAGTATCTATTCATATGAAAATGATAGTTCAAGTATACCTGGAAACTTTTTATTTAAATGCATTGAACCACTTTCTGGAAATTTCAATATACATTGTATATATTTGTCTTTATTAGTGCATAGATTTTGTTTTTCATTGTCATAATATTTTTATATATTAATATAAATATTGTTACTATTTCATATATTCAGGAATTCTAAAATTTCTTTGTATCTTTATCACTTTCAGGCATCAATGCTCAACATTTGCCAGCAATGCCTTAATACTTCAACCTGGGTATTATACCCATTTCACAGATCAAAAGAGTTTTGCCAAACCATTTAGATAATGCTTTCCTAAACTCAGGAAAGAAACCAAATGATTTCCCCGGAATTATCATGTAATCTTAATGGGTCCACAATCGCCTCACCCATACCCAACCTCCATCCCATTTCTCATTATGGCACCTACCCTAGTGTTGTCATGGTGACGATGGTATACCAGAATGCTGCAGGGATGCTGGTGAACTTGCTGGCCGAAGACCCCTTCTCTGCGTAGAACATAACTGTAGCGAAGATGATGATAGCCATGGTAAGCGAGAAAAGCAAGAAGCCCAATTCTGAGGCACAACTCTTCAGTGTATACCCCAGGATGCGCAGGCCTTGAGAGTGGCGGGAAAATTTAAAGATCCTGAACACCCGGAAGACTCGGAGCGTGACAAAGGCTCCGCTCACGTCCTCATTGTCTGTCATCACCAGTCCAATGTAATAAGGTAGGATGGCCACCACGTCGATGATACTCATGACACTACGCACAAAACGGTAACGACTAGGCGCTGCAGCCAGGCGAAGCAAATACTCAACTGTGAAGATCATGACGCAGGCCGTGTCCAAGCAGAAGAAGGCCACCGCATACCGCTCTCCACAGGGCAGTTCTTTAATGTGACCTGGGCTTGATCCGCAGGGCACTGTTTCCACCACATTCGCAATGACAGAGACGGCAATGAAAAATCCCGTGACATAGTAGAACACCAGGGCCATCGTGCTGGTGTGGGGGTTCTCGAAGGCCCGCCAGACCCTCTGCCTTGCAGTCATAGTGGGCAAGGCGCTCTCTCCAGTGGTGTCGGTATCCGCGTCGTCCTGCAGGCGCTCGGCGTTCTCCCGCCTGCGATCCTTGTACTCCTCATAACAGCAGTCGCCGATGATTTCCGGGATGAGCCCAAAGAAGGCCAGTTCTTCATCGTAAGCAGAGATGCACTCGTGGCGAGGATAGTGGAGCTTCCCAGTACGGTAGAAATTCAGGATGTGGCGGAAGATGTCTGGGTCACGGTCAAAGAAATACTGCTGAGTCTCTGGGTGGTAGAAAAAGTCCCTCTCAGAACTGCCCAGTAGAGTGTCTGGGTAACGTTCCAGGGTGTCCTGCCACGTCTGGAAGCGGGTTCCACTCACATTCAGCACAATGAGAGCATCTTGGGTCCTTTTCCTCTCCTGCCTCGGGGGAGCCGGCATAGGCCCCGAGGCCACAGGCATCCACCCGATGGCCGCTGCCCTTGCAAAAGGCAGCCACGCTGCTACCCCCGCCGCCATGGCTCCTTGAAATGGAAGGAAGGGTGACGAGGCGTCTACAATGGGTCAACCGAAGCAGCCACAACTCACCCACTTCCTCCGTCAAGCAAAGTACTAGTGAGAAACGTGGTCCAGAGGTGTCACTCTTATTCCAAGATAGGGCTTCTGGTAAAGTCACTGTTCTCAGAAGGGCAAGTTTCCCTCCAAGACAGGTGTTTGGAGTAATGACAACAAAATACAACGTCCTAACAATCACCCCCAACAGAACCTAGTCAAACCTCTTCCAGCAGGTGGGCCAGGCCACCCTCTGGCACAAATAAGCACACAGGTGCAGCCGTTTCTTCAAACAGGTGTCTTTGATTTCTCCCCTGGCACAGTCTGGATAATATGGGGTCAGTATGTGGAGTGTAGGATAGAGAAGACGAACGAGAGTCACCCAATAGAATTATTTCGACGAATTAGGGAATCCTTCCACCTACCCTTCTCACTCTTTCAAACCTTCCTTTCCAAGTAGCCCTTCCCGCCAAAGGAGTCTCAACAAGGCGACCTGTTGTTGTAGCTCACGAGATACGGTCACAGCCGCTGCCCCACGTCTCCCTTTGGGGGTCCAGCTGCTGCTGCCTCTACTCCTCGGGCGGTATTTGCAGAGACGGAGGTGATGTGCAGTGGGTACGGTGGGGGGCGTTAATACAGATCCTCCTCCCCCACGTCTACAAACACCCTCTGTGTCTGCCAAAAGCGTTCGCCCAGTCGCCCCTTCACTCTCTTTTCAAGTTCAGCTCAGGTGCAGTGTGACAGTTACAGAGCCCAGGAGCTGGCAGCCGCCGCCGCCGTGGCGGCAGCAGCATCTGCTTCCGCGCAGAACGCGCCGCGCCCGCAGTACATACCTGGCCAAGCGCGCGCCGGGGCTGAGTTGCATAGAGACTTTCTCCTCGCCGTGCACCCGGAAAGGGAAGAGGAGAGAAAGCAGCTCGCGAGCAGCCGAATCCGATGCGCCGAGGGAGCATAAATAAAGCTCAAGCGAGCTCTTCTCCCCCTTCCCCCATCCCTCCGTTCCTCCCTCCTCCTTTTCACCTTCCAAAAGCCAGGCGCAGGCGAGCAGAGCAGCAGCAACAAGTTCAAAAGGTGCGGGGGAGGCGAGAACGGAGGGGACTCGCTCCTGCCAACTTACTGCGGGGCCACTGTCGCGGGGACCACGCGTGCTCGGGGCGGGGCGGGGGCGGCGGGGGGGCGGGGGGCGGCCGGGCGGGCGGGGGCGGCGCGGCGGGGGCGGGGCCGGGGCCGGGGCCCGCACGGGCTCTGGTCCGAGAGCGGAGGCAGAAGGCGCTCGGCAGCGCGGGGGCGCGGGAGGGCTGCTAGCTGCTTCCCCGCCAGTGGGTGGTCCTGCATCTCCCCGGGCTCCCCGCGCTGCTCTGCTAGTGCAATCAATAAATAAGGAGAAAATAAATAAATAACCGCGCGCACGCCCCGCCACGCAGGTTAGGAAAGGCGTCTCCTGCCTTTCCCTCGGCTTGACCTTTCTCCGCCCCCGCCCCCTCGGGCTCCTCTCGCTCCACCCCAGCCACCCACCAGCCCCGGCGCAAAATGTCACCGAGGGAGAGCATCCAGGTGGATCTGCCGGGGAGGAAAGCGAGCCTTGGATGAACAAAGGGAAGCTTCACGCGCTGGGCTGCGGTGGTTTGGTGGAGGAGAGGAGAAAGGGGACCCGTTCCTTGCTTCTGCCTCCCGAGTCCCGGTTCAAGGCGAGCGTGGGAAAATGGGGGGAAAGAGAGCGAGAGAAGCTGGGAAGGAGGGTGAGCGGAGCGGAATGCGCAGGAATTGGTAGTCGTCTGGGGGCGACTGGAAGGCAAGACCTGCAAAGCCCCGACGCGGAATTTTTAAGTGCATTTCCTCTTTCTCTTTTTATTTATTTTCCAAACCAGATTGTTAAACGTTGCAGGGATTAATATGCCATCTGTCCAACTTGCCAAAAAATCAGAGAGTCTCCTCGGTGGAGGTCTTGACACAACTCCTTTTCCCGTCCTTTAGAATAACAGAGGGATGTGGAGCCCTTTTCTAAATGTCATCGTCAAGGGGCGTGCGTCTCTGAAAGTTTGCGTCCCCTTCATCCTCTCTGCGCATCACTGCGCATATTTAAAATAGTTCAAGTAGTTAAAGGTGTTCGCATGAGGGGTAACTGAGGTGGAGAGACACAGGAAAATTGTCGCGACCAACCGTTTTGTTTTTCGCGTACCCCGCCCCCGAGTCATTAGGAATCATCCTTAAAACCAAACATAACATATACAGCCACTAGATGGCGTGGATGGCGAGAAGTTAAATCTGCACCTAAGGTTTGGATGCTTCAGGAAGGTGAAGAATCAAAATTAACTGATCCAACAGAGACTCACATCACATAAACAGCCTCAAACCCCTTCGCTGCCACCCACCTTTTTAGTGTTTATATGAGATTTAATACTTAGGCTTGAGTCTACATTTGGATAGTTGTGGGATGAGATGTGGAGAGTTTCCTTTTGAAATTCCTTTGAAAATTAAATCTAGATTACTGAATCATCATCATCATAGTAATTAAGATCTTTGGCAATAGTGAGGCTTCGTCTATATTGATTAAGAATAGTAGCCTAATTTCTACCTAAAAATTATTTTTTCATGGCTTGGTTTGACTGCCCTTGGTTTGTAAAATAAGTGAACTGTGTGTTGTACTGTACAGAAATTGACTTTTAAGCCCTAGAGATCATAGGCATGATGTGTCAACCTTGAAAATTTGAAATGGGATATGTCAAAGAAAATACATAAACTGAAAAATGAGTGTAGAGAATAATCAGAGAATTTAAAATATCCTTATCATGTACAGGATTTTCTGTAGCGATAAAAAGGTAATTTTTTGTTTGTTTACAGAATAGAAACTTAAGGAATCCTGTGTTTAGTAATGAAGTCAGAGCTAATGCACCATGTAAGTTTGAGGACATAGAACTGAAGACACTTGCTCTTTATCTATTTGTTTAAGTGAAAGATGCTTGTTAACCAATCTATGTAGCCTGCATACCTGAAAACAAACACACAAACATGTTACCTGGAAAATGGAAATGAGGGGTTACTACCAATTAATATAAGAAAACCAACCCCTCCTTAGCCCAGAGAGTAAGGTGGTACTATGACAGATGCTGGGCATTGAATCCAGAGGGTGGAGAGCCATGAATATTTAATCAATGCCAATAATGGCATGCTTTCCTGTAAAGACGGGGCGAGGAACCTAAATACAGCCTTTAAAACTGTGTAGGAAACTGAATACTTACAAATGAAAAAGTAGGAGTTTAACCTCACAAAAGCCCCAGGGAAGCAAGAACATAATATGTACAGTTTTTAAGAAGGTATTGGGATCTGCCCTCCCCCATCTTCAGCAAGCTTCTTGATATAGTGGAAAGAATGTGGGCTGAGAACTTGAACACATCTAAATTCAAAATCTTGCTTAAGAAATTACTTACTGGCTTCGTTTCATTTGGCAAATTATTTACCTTCTATAATTAGAAATTGTAGATAATGAAATTTAACTTCTCAGGCCTGTTGTGAAGATGAAACAGGATCATACTTCTGAACACCAGTGAAATACTTAGCACATGGATTGTACTCAATATTGGTTCTTTCTTATTGTAATGCATAATGCTAATGCAATTCATTTTATCCAGCCCGTATTTGGAATTCCCTTAGATACTTTTGCATAGTTATGTGTTGCTTAATGACAGGGATATGTTCTGAGAAATTTGTCTTTAGGAGATTTCATCACTGTCTGAATATCATAGAGTGTACTTACACAAACTTAGGTGGTATAGCCTACTACGCACCTATGCTGTATGGTACAGCCTCTTGCTCTTAGACTACAAACCTGTACATCATGTTACTGTACTGAATAAGTAAGCAATTTGTAACACAGTGGCAGGTATTTGAATCTCTAAACATATCTGTACACAGAAAAGTTGCAGTAAAAATACAGTATAAAAGATTTTTAAGAACGGTACACTTTTATTTGGCACTTACTATGAATGGAGCTTACGGAACTGGAAGTTTCTCTGGGTGAGTCAGTGAGTAAGTGGTGAATGAATGTGAAGGTATAGGACATTACTGTACACTTCCGTAGACTTTATAAACACTGTGTATTTAGACTATACTAAATTTATTTTTAAAATCGTATTCTTCCTTCAGTATTAAATTAACCTTAACTTACTATAACTTTTTTTACTTTAAAAACTTCAATTTGTAAATTGTTGACTCTTTTGTAATAAAACTTAGCTTAAAACACAACACATTATACAGCTGTACAAAAATATTTTCTTTATATTCTTATTCTGCAACTCTTATTCTGTTTTTTTTTCTATTTTTGTACTTTTTTTTTTTTTTGAGACAGAGTGTCACCCAGGCTGGAGTGCAGTGGCTTGATCTCAGATCACTGCAAGCTCCGCCTCTGGGGTTCAGGCCATTCTCCTGCCTCAGCCTCCCAAGTAGCTGGGACTCAGGCGCCCGCCACCACAGCTGGCTAATTTTTTTGTATTTTCAGTAGAGACGGGGTTTCACCATGTTAGCCAGAAAGATCTCCATCTTGACCTCGTGATCTGCCCGCCTTGGCCTCCCAAAGTGCTGGGTATTTTTGTACTTTTTAAAAACTTTTTAAATGTTTTGTTAAAAACTGGGACACAATTGCATTAGCACAGACCTATACAGGGGCAGGATTATCAGTATTGCTTTTTTCCTACTGAATGTTTTTCATTCTGTCTGCAGGGACAGTAACACGCGTGGAACTTTCATCTCCTATCATACCAATGCCTTCTTCTGGAATACCTCTTGAAAGAGCCTGCTTCAGGCTGTTTAACAGTTAGCTTTCTTTTGTAAGTAGAAAGAGTACACTCAAAAATGATGATTAAAAGTATAGTAAATATATAAACCAGTAACATCGTTGTTTATTATCATGATCAAGTATTATGTACTGTACATAATTGTATGTGCTATACTTTTGCAGGACTGGCAGCACACCAGCATCCTCACAAACACCTGAGTAATGCATTAGGCAAGGACATTACAATGGCTTTGCATTACTAGGTGGCAGGAATTTTTCAACTCCCTTATAATCTTTTTGTTTGTTCCTTTCCAACTTTTATTTTAGGTTCAAGGGGTCCATGTGCAGGTTTGTTACATGGGTAAGTTGTGTGCTCTAGGGGTTTGGTGTACAGATAATTTTGTCGTGCGGGTAATCAGCATAATACTCAGTAGTCCCCTCCTTCTACCCTCCACCCTCAACCTAGCCCCGGTGTCCACTGTTTCCTTCTTCGTGTTTGTATGTGCTCAATGTTTAGCTCCCACTTTGCAGGGAGAACATGTGGTATTTGTTTTTCTGTTTCTATGTTAATTCACTTAGGATAATGGTTTCCAGCTGCATCCATGTGGCTGCAAAGGACATGATTTGGGTTTTTTTTGTTTCTTTTATTGGCTGCACAATATTCCATACTACATATGTGCTACATTTTCTTTATCTAGTCCACTGTTGATGGGCATCTAGGTTGGTTTCATGTCTTTGATATTATGAATAGTACTGTGATGAACATACATGTGCAGGTGTCTCTATGGTAGGACAGTTTCTATTCCTTTAGATATGTAACCAGTAATGAGATTGCTGCGTTGAATAGTAGTTCTGTTTGAAGTTCTTTGAGAAATCTCCAGACTGCTTTCCACAGCGACGACGGCAATGAGACAAGAGAAAGAAATAAAAGGGATCTAAATAGAAAGAGAGGAAATTAAACTACTTCTCTTTGAAGACTATATGATTCCATACCTAGAAAACCCCATAGTCTCTGCCCAAATGCTCCTGTCTCTGTGAACAACTTCAGCAAAGTTTCAGGATACAAAATCAATGTACAAAAGTTAGTAGCATTTCTATGCATCAGTAACATCCAAGCTGAGAGTCAAATCAAGAACACAATTCCATTCACAATAGTCCATTATAATCTTATGGAACCACTGTGTGTATGTGACCCATCATTGACTGAAATGTCATTATTTGCTATATGTCTGTCTGTATTTACGCTTCCCTCTGACAAAAATCCCCTTGTTCTGATATTCAGATGATACTGATATTTTAGTCTTCTTTCGTGCATTGAAATGCTCTATGAGAAGTAGGCATACAAATTCTAGAAGAGCACTGTACATATCTCCCTTGCTTAGGGATTCTTATCTTTACTCTTCTCATTTTATATACTCTGTTTGGTTGATTACAAGGAAAACAAACTCAGCAAGATCAAACTTGAATGCATCATCTCTCTCTTCCAATCATCTACTCCCTCTTTTCTCTTTTGATCAGTGAAGTCCCACAAAGAAACCTGGTGGTCATCCTGTTTACCACTTCCCCCACAGCATACACCCAGACATAGCCAGTGACCCAGTAGGTCTTCTATATTCCACCCTCGTTACCATCTATCTATCCTTACACTGCACCTAGAGTGAATTAAAACAAACAAAAATCCTATTTTGAGATAATTATAAATTCACATGCAGTTGTGATAAATAATAGAGATTCCTTATGTATATCACCTAGTTTTCCCCAAAGGTAACATCTTGCGTGTTATAGTATAGAATCACATACTGGAAATTGACATTTATACTCTATTAGTCTATTCAAACTACTATAAAATTACCATAAACTCGGTGTCTTATAACAACAAATTCATTTCTCACAGTTCTGAAGGGTGGAGAATCCAAAGTAAAGGAGCCAGTAAATTCAGTGCTTGCTGAGGGCCTGATTTATGGTTCAGTCTCTGTGGGAGGGTAGGAGCCTGCTTTCTATAAGCACCAGTAACAAACTCAAATGGATTTAACATGGAGCAACCCCCCTTCCAATTTTTGAAATTTTTCTAGTTCCCTGACTTTACTGAGTCTCTGCTCACCAGCCCTGCATTCCTTCATTCTTTCTTTAAAATGCCTGGTGACCTCTGTACAAATTGATCTCCACTTTAACTAGTGTCCTTCCAGCTTTGACAGCTTTTTCTTTGACAGTAGTGATATTTCATTGTGGTTTTAATTTGCATTCCTCTAATGGCTAATTTTGTTGAACATATTTTTATGCTCGTATTTGCCATCTGCATATACTCTTCAGTAAAATGTGTTATCCTTTTGCCCATTTTATTTTTATTGTTTTGTTTTATACTGTTGACTTTTGAGAGCTCCTTATATATTCTAAATAATTGCCCTGTGTCACATATGTTGTTTGCAAATACTTTCTCCTAGTCTGGAAGCTGTCTTTTCATCCTTTTTACAGGGACTTTTGCAAAACAAAACTTTTTCATCCTGATATGCTCCAATTTAGAAATTTTTTATTTTATGAATCATGCTATTGGTGTGAAGTCTAAGAACTCTTCCTAGTCCCAAGACTCGAAGATTTTCTCTGCTTTTTTCTAAATATTTTATAGTTTTACATTTTAAAATTAAGTTTATGATCTATTTTGAGTTAATTTTTTTATAAACAAAATTCTTTCCTGGAGTTTTAGTAGATATTATATTATACCTATAAATCAATTTGGAAATTGACCTTGATAATCTTTCTGTTGAGTCTTTTAATCTGTGAACATGGTATGTTTCTTCATTTATTTGTTTTTTTTAAATTATTTTATCAGCATTTTGTAACTTTCAGGATGCTATATATGTTTTTATTAGGCTTATGCCTAAATATTAGGTTACCTTTGAAGCAGTTATAAATAGTATTGTGTTTTTTCAAATTTCAATTTCCGTCTGTTCATTGTTAGCATATAGAAATGCAATTTGTTTTTGTGTATCGATCTTGTATCCTGCAATTTTGTTGTACTTATTAATTCATGAGTTTTCTATATACACAATCGTATCACCTGCAAATAGCGTCAGTTTTCTTTCTTTGCAATGTGTATACCATTTATTTAGAGTGTTATGTTTTAATGAACTCATAATCATATCATCACCCCTTTCAATAGCCTTCCTTTTTTTCCCTAAAGTAATCCTGAGAAGGGAACCTAGACTGTTCAGGATCTCTGTTTCCTCTACTCTGTAAATCTTATCTCATATTTTAACATTAACTTACTTCACAGTCTGGCTCAGCTGTTTTTAGTTTGCAGAATTTAATGTGTTTTACCTTGATCCTGAGTCTTGCTATATGCATCCTTTCCCCCATAGTTATCAGCTACTCAGCTCAAGATTCACATCCTCCAGGAGCCATTGCCTAACCTCTTCAAAATGATGTCCAACTTAACTGCTTCGTCAGAGTCTGTAACAGCTCAAATGAGACCTGTTTGTGTCATTCTGTTTCTTAGCCACCGCTCTGTAACTTCCTTGAGAGAAGGCACTGGCCTTTTAGCTCTTGGTCCTAAGTATCTGTTATCATGCTTGGCACATAGTAGAAATACAGTGAAGGTTTGCTGAATGAGTAAATAAATAATTAGATAGTTAATATATACCTTTTTTTCCATTAGAGGTTATTAATCTAACTCTCTAAAATGTTCATAAAGAATCAACCTGATTTACTACCAAGATGTTCAGTGGATAAAAAAAATTTACCTTAGCAATAAGCCACACTTGTATGACTCTGTAAAAAGTATTTTCTCAATGTATTTACTATAGTTAATTCTCAAAAAGACTTTGTGAGATGTGTATTATTCCAATGTTTATTTTTTCCCGAAGGGAAACAAAGCTCAAGGAGGTTAAATGATTTTCCAGGATTGTATTATACAACTAAGTGGCTGAAGCTGACTCACTGCCAGGACTTCTGACCCTAAAGTATATATTATTTTAGCTCCATGAATACATCAACAGACATCTGCAATAGTGAAGTCTGCATGCCAATTTGTTTTTCCCAATACTAGTGATAAATTTGCACAGATAGCTATATACTCTCTTACTTGTCCCCCAGGTATCTCTCTGAGGTCTTTGACAGGGCAGGAAATATGTCTGTGGTCATAGGGAAGGAGAGCACCACATCTACTCCTCCCATATTTTAACCAGTTATACCAACTTCCCAGAAGGATGGATTTAAAGATCTAGATGATCTATTTTAAATAAGATAACTTTAGTATATCTGACTACATCCTTAGAATCTCTTTCCAGATAACTCATTTTTTGAATCTCTAATAGATAATTTTTAACATAGTATCATCTTAATTTTTAAAAAAAGTAGTTCCGAATTAAACAAGAAATTTAATCAACATGTAAAATGAGCAAAACCTTTGGCCAATCGTTGAGTTATGTACATTAACTTTTGACTGAAGTCTAGCAGCTTCAAATTTTTATGTATTAATTTTTTTCATAAAACACTAGATTTGTTTATATTGTGAACTACCAAAGAAAAAGCTACTAAGGAAAAGTACCAAAATATTTGATCATGGATTGTAAACATTTCATAAAAACTATGACTATGTAGAAAAAATATATAGCATATTTTTAATTTCCTTTCTGGGTTCCATACTATTTTGAGTTTGGCAGAGGGGATTTATCCTGTGGTAATTTTTTTTTGAACTCTTTATTCATTGGAAAATATACACAGCTGTCTGTTTTGTTTGTTTGTTTTTAACCTTTGTTCCCTGGGGAAACAAAATCTGATATACTAGCAAGATAAGAGGTACATATAAAAGTCACAGCTAAGGCTAAATACTTAAAACATATTTGAGTTTTCAAAAACTTCACAGTATCCCTAGGATATGGTCTTCAGGGAAAGGGCAGTGACCCTATGTCTTTCTTTAGACTATTATTAAAAAGACAAGCTGGCAACCTGAGCTCAACTTCTTTTTTCCCATTTATTAATACCGTCAAAGTCTTTTGCAAAGTCCTCTTCAAAAGATCTTCCCCTTTTCAAGTTTTAGACCTTGAAGAGTTCCTATTAAAAATAACCCATTTACAGGGACTTTATTCTTCATATACAGAGTCTTAAATGTATTTTATGTAATGAAATGGACTAAATTCTCAAAGTTCCCATAATGTTATTCTGAGAATCTGTCACAAACTATGTGATTGGAACTCTGTTAAGACTAGCAAATTTGAAAATAGATATACAAAATCTAACCATGTTACAGTCTCGATTCTGCCTCATGAGATGGCTGTTATGAAGGAACTCAGTGGTTCTTTTAATATAAAGAATATTTGTGTTGAGAAGGTGGACCTCATGTTAACTGTTCTTGCCACCCAAAACAGAGGGCACAGTGAAACTTTGGAAGGTGTTGGATATGTCTGTTACCTTGATTGTGGTAATGGACCAAACTCATCAAATTGTGCATATTACATATGTGCAGGTTTTGTACATCAACCATACCCTAATAAATCTGGTAAAAATAATAATTTTGTTGTTAAAATATTCTTGGTATCACGAATGCTGACACACTTGTTGTGCCTGTGACTTAAGAATTCAGGGGGCAAGTTAGAAGGAAAACATCAGTTTCTAAATGATTATTATTGATGACTCACAGTGTGCAAGGCACCCAGTTGAATAGTGGAATGACCCGAGGTTTCAAGATCAACCTGCCTTGATGGAGCTTGACATCTGTGGGAAAGCAAATGAGAGAAAGAGAGAACATGGAAATCTCTTTTAATACAAAAGTAATCTTGCTTATGAGTTTCATTTCAGAATCTGTTCACTAAGTGTTTCATTCTCCAAGAGACTGTTTATTTGTCAGAAATGGGAAAAAGGAAAGATAAGTAGGAACATATAAATTTGCTTCTTGGACTCATTATCATATTTATAACTTTGGGATTAATTGCTATGGAAAAATTCCAGTGCCATAAACCGAGAATTGTGACTACAAATGAGAATGAAGCAGCAAGGGTTCTGAAGAAACAAAAGTCTTATTTTTCTAAAACTGGAGAAGAGCAAATTCTTGCATATGGTACTAACAATGGCGAAAAAGATAAATTACTTCCAAATCATTTATGGCCATTGAAAACCTGAAAGAAGTCTTACAAGGTTTTCATCATTTAAGAAGCCACAGTCTGCGAGAAAACTGGCGATTAATTTGCTTGTTTACTGTCTTTAAAACCACTTGATATGCTCTAGCAAGCGACTTTGATACACACAAAGTATATTCATTATTTTTATACACCATTATATGGTCGGTTTTAATAAACCATTTAAAGTAGTGGTTTAAGGAAAAGCAAAACAATAGAATACTTAAAATTAGTTAAAAGAAGATCCCTTAATTACCCCACTTTTAGAAAATGATAATATGTAATTTTTTTGTTTATGACTTAGCCTGCATTTGGATTTTAATTTAAACAAATAAAATTATTTAATAGAGGGTTATTAAGCAGGTTTTACATTGCAGCTGTTCCAGTCCCTCAGGTAAATACTCGTTGAGAGAGCTTATTAAAGTTTGTTCTACTTATTTATGTTTAAATTCTTATTCTTTTTCCCTTGTGTGAAACCTTTGTGGGGGCAGAACTCCAACTGATTTTAAACAGAGTTCCATGCAAAAGGATCTGTGGAGAGTAACAAACCTGGAATGCTTATTAAGTAATTGCCTTTGCCGTTCTTAGTCTATATGTGTCTCATTTTCAATAGCATTTTTTTGAAATGTAAGTTTTTCTCTGAATAAAGACATTCGGAAAGTATAGCTTTTTATCCTAGCAAAGGATTGCGTAGTCAAAAGGGGATAGAAAAAGTAACAGATATTTTAAACATTTTAAAAATATTTTACAATAAACATATTTAAAACATGTAAAATATGAAGAAAGATGGCAGGGCGTGGTGGCTCACGCCTGTAATCCCAGCACTTTGGGAGGCCGAGGCAGGCAGGTCACAAGGCCAAGAGATCGAGACCATGCTGGCCAACATAGTGAAACCCCAACTCTACTGAAAATACAAAAATTAGCCGGGCACGGTGGCATGTGCCTGTAATCTCAGCTACTCAGGAGGCTAAAACAGGAGAATCACTTGAACCAGGGAAGCGGAGGTTGCACTGAGACGAGATTGTGCCACTGCATTCCAGCCTGGCAACAAAGTGAAACTGTGTCTCAAAAAAAAGTAAATAAATAAGAAAAAAGACATGGACACTGTATGATGTGAGGTGAAAATACTGTAGACAAAGCAAGTATTGCTTGCATAGTGAAAGAAATGGCAAAGTTAGAGGAGAAAGGAATTAAAAGATATATTCCAACACTGATCCTACTTCCTCTTTGTGTATTTCTCTAACCAATTTATAGAGAAAATAAAAAAAAATTCTTAATTTTATTGCAGCTATATGCAGGAGAAATCTATATAAGAAGAAACTGAGAGAAAAAAAAGACTTCAACGACTGAAGGATGCAATAGAAAAGTAAATGAAATGTGCATGAGATGACTTGTAAGAGAAAATGTTGCTATGCATGGTGATCTGAATGTTGGGTATGGAAGGCTAAGATGAAAAAGATAAGTGACAGATGTTGAG
The DNA here is from genome assembly GCF_002776525.5 of Piliocolobus tephrosceles. Classification (NCBI taxonomy): domain Eukaryota; kingdom Metazoa; phylum Chordata; class Mammalia; order Primates; family Cercopithecidae; genus Piliocolobus; species Piliocolobus tephrosceles. The sequence goes on along the minus strand of NW_022326531.1, from coordinate 688,669 downwards.
CCAAGTGACTGGAAGAGTAATTATAACAAACAGCAAGTAGAAGGAAAATGTATTTAGGGAAAAAGATGGCTATCTTTCACACTGGTGTGTTAAGATAGCTGTTGTAGTAGGCCCTTCTATGCAGGAGATAGAAGGGTTTAATGAAAGACTTGAGCTTAAGGTCCTAGATCTTATGGAAATTTGCTCTTTGGTATTAAACCTTTGGAAATTAGTATCTTGTTCTACATCCTCAATTTCACTTCCAGTTCTCTTAGATGCAGTAAGCTTATCTTGGCAGGGTGGGGGTTGGGGAGTGCTTTGAACTTACGTTTGATATCAACAGCAATAATACATTTGTGACTTCTCTCTCCCTAACTGAGAGAGTGAATTTAAAGAATATAACAATATTTAAAAATTTTTGTTGTTATATAGTAGGACCATGGAAACTAGAAACAAATATGCTATATATAGTCTTTTAAATCCTACATATATAAGTAAATATATACGTGTAAATATATATCTACATCTATGTTAACTTTCCAAATATACACCCACTACTGCCTCTCTTCGTTTAGCCTCCAATACTCCGCCAGCCACCGCTACCACTGTTTCATCCCTGTGTAGACACCCTCCTCTTCCTACCCCAAGATCCACAATTCTACCTTGGATCTCCCTCTGTTTGGATGCCCTCCCACCTACTGGGCTCTGATACAACATGCTGGGGTGCCTCCCGATAGTGATGCCTTCCTCATCATCATCCTACTTGGATTCCAGCGTCCTGTGCTGGTCTGCTCCTACTCTGGATTTTCTGCTTACCAGACTCAACTCTAACACCCTGCTTCAGGCCATGACAGCTCAACCTACCTCCTTTCTACTTGACACCTTGACACATATTTGCATATGGTACTAACAATGACAAAGAAGATAAATTACTTACTTAATAATATTCAGAGTGAATTATTTAGGAAGAGAATAGGATGGAAAGGGGGATAAGATATAAATACTAAATTAAGTAGAAATAGGACTTTATGAACCTTTCAAGAGACTTTTCCCAAGTGAGTTCTATTTTTCAAGTTCTATGTAAAAGATATGCGGGAGTAATATGGGAGAGAAGGCTAAATATATTGGCTATTGTACTCCAAAGCAGAAAATACTATGAAATATTTAAGTCTGGGAGCACTGAACACCAGCAGCTGACTTTCCAGGAATCAGAAACAGATTCTTTATAGAGGATTACTTCCTGTGCAAAAAAAAAGCAAAAACAAAACCCAAAAACTAATATAGTAGGCCTCAGCTTGCTATCTTTAGAAAGGTGACTTGAGGCCGGGCTTGGTGGCTCACGATTGTAATCTCAGCACTTTGGAGGACCAAGGTGGGTGGATCACTTGAGGCCAGGAGTTTGAGACCAGCCTGGGCAACATGGTAAAACCCCCGTCTCTACTAACAACACAAAAATTAACTGGGCATGGTGGCACATACCTGTAATCCCAGCTACTTAAGAGACTGAGGTACAAGAATCTCTTGAACCTGGAGGCAGATGTTACAGTGAGCTGAGATCGCACCACTGCATTCCAGCCTGTGCGACAGACCAAGACTCTGTCTGCTCCCCCAAAAATAAAATAAAATAAAATAAAATATAAAATAGGAAGACTATTTAAAAGGTTGGCCCTTGGTTGACATCTAGAAACTTGGTTCCCAGTCAACAGTTAACTGATAAAGGTGGTTCACTGTGCTTTGTCTGTGCAAACAGTATGGCTTATACTTAACGTCTACTTTTCTTTTGGGAGTCAGGAATGTTAGTAGATTCTAAGCAGAGTACCTGCCTGACCAGTCCCCAGCTAGGTCTCTAATGGACTTCACTGGGTGGAAACATAGCACACATCACAGATATTGCTGCATTTTGTTACTGGAAGAGGATACTGTGTGTGACACCTCATGGGAAGAAGAAAGCTTAAGAAAATCACATGGATTTCTCCCAGCACTGCACCTTTTCCCAGTATGATCCAACTGTGTATCCTTACTACATTGCTATAATAAATCTTTGTGGTAAGTACACCCAAATGCTGAATCCTGTGAGTCTTTCTAGGAAATCTATGAATGTGGGGGTGGTCTTGGGGCTAGCCAACGCAGTCCTCAACTGAGTTTTTAAAACTCCAGTTTTACCAAGTTAAGAAAAAATTTAAGAGAGAAAGCTGCCCAGAAATGACAGAAGACAGTGTAGGATAAAGCATGGAAGTAAGAATCAACTCAATGTTGAGGAATATGGTGGGATCTACACATAATTTCTTATTTCTGAAGCATTACATTAAAGGAAGGCAGTGTCATAAAATATAAGCAGAAGGCAATGCTCAGAGATCCTTAAGAAATATTATTTCTTAACAGTTTAGGAAGTATTCTTGCTGAAGAATAAGTAAGGTTGAGATATTATCAATGGGTATTTGGTAAAATAAAAAAAATAGGCTTTTATCATTAGTCATTTGAGCAAACTTGTTGGTGCTATTATTATAAGTAATTAATACACTGGAAATTCATTTACCATGGAGCTATCTGGTATTCTACATTTTTAGATGCTGAATCATATCAAAGTGCTTTTCAACTTAATAGTTGCAATAGACTATGACATATTTTATCCTATTTATAAATTTAGATAATATGAGAAGAGGTAAATTCATAGGTGATGGGTTAATATTTTTTTATGTCAAGAATTTCCTGTAAGAGATAATTTCAAAGTGGTATATTATTAACCACAATTTAACATCAACCATAGAGTATTTCAAATGTTTAAACCATAAATGTTATCACTTGACAAATTTTAAGGAACTTATATCTAATGATTTGAATACAATAAAATAAAAAATATTAATAGAATATCATTTCATAAATATTTCTTTTTGTCCAAGGTATCATTTTCCTAAATGAGATGATGTTTTACATGTCTTAATAATTTTTTTTAGAAAATGTAATCCACATAATTTTATCTGAATTTATTGAGCCCAGTGATTATAAATAGCACTAATTAATAGTTTTGTTAATTTTTAGGATATACATGAATCCTTTGTGGGAAGTTTCCAAGATTTATCACAGATAAATTTATATTATGGAAATATAAAATGGCTAATAATATCATACTCAGTGACTTTTCACTCAATAATTTTTCTCATGCTGATTTTTATTTCGTCTGACTATTGAGTTAATTTGTCTTCTTGTCAGTCATACTTTGAATGAGCTATGCCTCACAATGCAGAGTAAATAATCAACATTTTTTATAGTTATGGAATTTTCCCCAAATGCCTTACGTGTTGCTTGGAAAAGATGTGCTTCACTGCAGGTCAGTAAAATGGAAAAATACATGACTGAATCTGAATCTTTGGATTAATAATGTCTGCAAGGACCTTTTCTTTTAGGAGAAAACATTAAGAAAGACACGACCTACCTTGCAACCAATATTATGGATAAAATCACGAGGGGAGTTGCTTTAGACAAAGTAACATAGTACTTTTTGAATCAAAATTGCAAATATTATATGATATTTAAAAGACAGATGAAAATACATTTTGGGGATGTTAAATCAATTCCTGTATTTCAGGTACTAGTAAAATATTAAACAAATAAGACAACTAAATAAAAAACTTATACACACTTAACAATGATGTTGAAGGTTAACATAAGATAACATACATTTGAAATTAAACATAAATTGAATGTGAAAGTAATGTATGTTAGATTTTAAGATTCTTGCAGTTTTAAATATACATTTTTTCTAATTTTATGTATATTAACGTTTTCATAAATTTAGATAATATTCTGACAAATTTTACTTTGCAAAAATTTCGATTGTGTATACTTTCGAAAGCCTTAATTATCCTTTTTTAGCCTTGATTTCTATCTCTCTGTATTAGTTCATTCTAATATTGCTATAAAGAACTACCTGAGACTGAGTATTTGTGAAGAAAGGAGGTTTAATTGCCTCACAGTTCTGCAGGCTTAAGAGGAAGCATGACTGGGTGGAGGGTGCTCAGGAAACTTACAATCATGACAGAAGCCAATTGGAAGCAAGCACAACTTACCATAGCAGAGCAGGAGAGAGAGAGTGAAGACGGAAGTGCTACACACATTTAAACCATTGGATCTCATGAGAACACACTCACTATCAAGAGAACAGCAAGGGGGACATACACTTTTATGATTCGATCACCTCCTACCATGCCCCTCTTCATATTTGACACATGAGATTTGAGCAGGAACACAAATCCAAACCATATCATTGTGCCCCTGGTCCCTCCCAAATCTCATGTCCCTCTCCCATTGCCAAATACAGTTGTCCCTTCTCAACAGTCCCCCAGTATTAACTCATTTCAGCATTAACTCAAAAGTCTACACTCCAAAGTCTCAGCTAAGACTTTGGTGCCAGGTAAGTCCCTTTCACCTATGAACCTGTAAGGTCAAAAACAAGTTATATAATTATTTCCAAGATACACTGGGTTTACAGGCATTGGATAAATGCCATTTTAAATGGGAGAAATTGGCCAAAATGAAGGGGCTAACAGACCCCATGCGTGTCTGAAACCCAGCTGCGCAGTCATTATATCTTAAAGTTCCAAATGATGTCTTGACTCCATGTCTCACATCTAGAGCATGATGATGCAAGGGATGGGCTACCAAGGCCTTGGGCAGCTCTTCCTCTGTGACCCCCACATGGCTACTTTCAAGAGGTAGCATTGAGGTTCTGCAGCTTTTCCAGGTACACAATGCAAGGTATTGGTGAATCTACCATTCTGGGGTCTGGAAGACAGTGGTCCTCTTCTCACAGCTCCACAAGGCAGTGCTGTAGTAGGGAATCTGTGTGGGACTCCAACTCCACATTTCCCATCTGCAGTGCCCTAATAGAGGTACTCCATGAGGGCTCAACTCCTGCAGCAAACTTTTATGTGTACATCCAGGCATTTCCATACATCCTCTGAAATCTAGGAGGAGGTTACCAAACCTCGATTCTTGCCTTCTGTGTACCTACAGGCCCGTCACCATGTGGAAGCTGCCAAGACTTGGGCCTTGCACCCTCTGAAGCCATGACCTGAGATATACCTTGGCCCTTTTAGCTGTGGCTGGAGCTGGGGTGACTGGGATGCAGGGCACCATGTCTCAAGGCTACAAAGAATAGCAGGTTCCTGGGTCTGGCCCAACAAACAATTTTTTTCTTCTAAGTCTTCAGACCTGTGATGGGTGGAGCTGCTGCAAAGATCTCTGAAATGCCCTACAGACATTTTCCCCATTGTCTTGGTCATTAGCATTCAGTTCCTCTTTACTTATGTAAATTTCTGCAGCTGGCTGCTTGAATATCTCCCCAGGAAAAAAATTTCTTTTTCTACCATATGGTCGGGCTACAAATTTTTCAAACTTTTATCTGCTTCCCTTTTAAATGTAAGTCCTAGTTTTAGGTTATTCCTTTGTTTATGCAAAGGAGCATAGGCTCTTAGAAGCAGCCAGGTCTCATCTTGAAAGCTTTGCTGCTTAGAAATTTTGTTTTGCCAGATACCCTAAATCATCTCTCTCAAGTTTGAAGTTCCACAGATCCCCAAAGCAGGGGCACAATGCTGCCAGTGTCTTTGCTAACGCATAGCAAGAATGACCTTTGCTCCAGTTCCAAATGTGTTCCTCATCTCCGTTTGAGAAGGCCTTAGCCTGAATTTCATTGTCCATATCACTATCAACCTTTTTGTCACAACCATTCAACAAGTCTCTAGGAAGTTTCAAACTTTCCCACAACTTCCTGTCATCTTCTGAGCCCTCCAAAGTATTCCAACCTCTGCCCATTATGCAGTTCCAAAGTAACTTCCACATTTTCAGGTATCTTTATAGCAGTACCCCACCTCTGCTACCAGTTTTCGAATTTAATCTGTTCTCACACTGCTAAAAAGAACTACCGAAGACTGGGTAATTTATGAAGAAAAGAGGTTTGATTGACTCAGTTCCACAGGCTTAACAGTAAGCATGACTGGGAGGCTTGAGAAAACTTATAAGCGGCCAAATGCAGTGGCTCACGCCTGTAATCCCAGCACTTTGGGAGATCAAGGCAGGTGGATCACCAGATGTCAGGAGTTCGAGACCAGCCTGACCAACGTGGAGCAACCATGTCTCTGCTAAGTATACAAAAATTAGCCTGATGTGGTGGTACATGCCTGTAATCCCAGCTACTTGGCAGGCTGAGGCAGGAGAATCACTTGAACCCAGGAAGTGGAGGTTGCGGTGAGCCGAGATAGGGCCATTGCACTCCAGCCTGGGCAACAAGTGTGAAAGTCTGTCTCAAAAAAGAAAAGAAAAGAAAAAAAGAAAACTTACAAGCATGATGCAAGGCGAAGGGGAAGCAAGCACATCTTACCATGGCAGAGCAGGAGAGAGGGAGAGAGAGAGAGAAAGGGGGGAGTACCACACACTTTTTTTTTTTTTTTTTTTTGAGGCGGAGTCTTGCTCTGTCGCCCTGACTGGAATGCAGTGGCCGGATCTCAGCTCACTGCAAGCTCCGCCTCCCGGGTTTACGCCATTCTCCTGCCTCAGCCTCCCGAGTAGCTGAGATTACAGGCGCCCGCCACCTCGCCCAGCTAGTTTTTGTATTTTTAGTAGAGACGGGGTTTCACCGTGTTAGCCAGGATGGTCTCGATCTCCTGACCTCGTGATCCGCCCGTCTCGGCCTCCCAAAGTACTGGGATTACAGGCTTGAGCCACCGCGCCCAGCCTACCACACACTTTTAAACCATCAGATCTCATAAGAACTCACTATCACAAGAACAGCAAGGGTGAAATCTGCCCCCATGATCCAGTCATCTCCCACCAGGCTCTTCCTTCAATTTGACATGAGATTTGGACAGGGACACAAATCCAAACCATATCAATCTCTCCTTATAAATTCATTGTTTTATGTACTGAGTCCATACTTTGGGCCAAGGTCTGTTCTAAGCACTCATAATACAAAAGCCAACTAAACAGAGTAAGCTTGGCTGTCCTGGAGGTCACATTCACATTACAAGGAAATGTTCTGTTAATGCAGGATGTACCTCTTACGAATAATTTCATTTACTTTGTTCAGAATACTATTGCCTTTTAACCACTTCAATACTATATGCCCCAAAACTGCAAGTCATTTTCTTTGTTCCATAATGTGGGTGGGAAGTCACATTATACACACATTGGTGAGGAAGTCATGTGATAAGTGCACCTAACTAACAATTGGTAGCAGTTTTCAGGTGGGAGCTTGGGCAGGACTTAGGGCCCAAAGCCTCACCTCCTTTCCATGCAGATCTCTACATGTGGTTTGGGCTTCCTCACAGTTGGTGGCTGAGTTCCAAGGGCATGTATCCAGAGCAAGAGCTAGACAGAAACTATGTTGCTTAGATGACTAATCTTGGCTGTCACATAGTGTCACTATCAGTTTATTATTGCTTCAATAGGCCCATTCAAGGTCAAAGTGAGGGGGTTCAACACTACCCGATAATGGCAAAGTGGCAAGATTCTAGAAGATGGTGTGAAACTGGAAATTGCAGTCATTTCTGAAAAGTACAATCTATTACACTGTAATGTATGGGAAAATATTACCATATTTCTGAGGTATAAGTTTTTGTAATGTTTATAAAATAGTGAATGAACAGATATTAAAGATTTGAATTTTTTCAAAAAACCCCAGGTCTTATAGCACAAAAATGGTCTTTACAGAGGAGGTGCAGTTACAGTAACACATCAGGACTCATTACTCAAATACTTATTAATAAACCATAGTATTGTATTAGTCTGTTTTTACACTAGTATAAAGAACTTCCCTGAGACTAGGTAATTTATAAAGGAAAGGGGTTTAATTGAATTACAGTTCCACATGACCAGGGAGGCCTCAGGAAATTTACAATCATGGCAGAAGGGGCAGCAGGCATCTTCTTCACAAGGTGGTGGGGGAGAGAAGAGAGGAGAAATCACCACTTATAAAACCATCAGATCTGGGGAGAACTCACTCACTATCATGAGAACAGCATGGAGAAAACTGCACCTATGTTCTAATCACCTTCCACCAGGTCCATTCCTCAACACATGGGGATTGTGGGGATTACAATTTGAGATGAGATTTGGGTGGGGACACAAAGCCAAACCATATCAGGTACAATCGAGTATAAACCTCCATTCCTGTGTTCCATTTCAGTCATTAAAAGGATGTGGTTGCTTAAATGTAATGAAACTCTATATGAGTAATGGTTTACTATTAGTAGAAATGGTAACTTGAATAAACTAGCCTTATAGACATTATAATAAAAGTTCACAGTCAACGTTAGGATAAATATGAAAGGATATATATTAATACATTTGACTGTAAGAGTCAACACTAACATTTATGGGTGGGATTTTAAACTAGGTTTATCTTTTACACATAGACATGAGTAAAGATGCCTATATCCATAAAAATCAAATACTGGTCCTGTGTTATATTATACCATAAATATCGTTTGTCAGTGTCTTATAACTTGAAGATAACATTATCTAGATTGCAGTTGAGTTAGAATCAATTATTTTTCCGTTCACCATACATTTATTGAGTGTTTATGATCAAGGGAATATGTGTCACAGATTGTCAGACATGGTAGGGACCCTACCCCTAAGGCTCCTATAATGTGGTAAAAGTAGCACAAAATAAGAATGGAACATACGAGCAATATATCATGGGAGCAAGGAGAAGAAAAAAATAAATTCTGACCTAGGAGATAAGATGAAGAAAAATACTTTCATCCATTAAGACTGAGTGTTAGGATAATAATGAGAGGAACCATTTTTAGATAACGTAGTGGGAAATTTGGAGTGAGGGAAAAATGGCATTCCTTTCAAAAATAACAGTGTGGCCATTGGATCTATGATAAAAGGGTAAAAGAAGAATTTGAATTTGGATTTCTTCTGTGTTAAGGCATTAAAATTTAGTAGTTACCCTTGTAAGTAAAAATAAACCATTTGTAACAAGGTATAAAGTTACCCTGAAATCTATTAATTTTTCTTCATTCCTATTCTACTATGAACCCTCTTAGATTTCTAAAATTGGCCTTCCTGCAACAATTTCTTTTTCCTCCCGGATAAAGTCTACAGTGCACAATGATATTTTGGAAATTAAAGATAAAAAAAAAAAAGTTTTACTTCACTCCGCTAAATCTTTAAGAGCTCACCATTGCCTGGAGCATAAAGTTACAATATTATCTGCTATGGTCCCACTTTATTTTTTGCAACTGTGGACCTTCCTCCTCTTCCCCACAACCCCAAAACCACCATCAACATACACATACTGTAATATAGTCATGTCACAACATTGCAGACTTTAGTCTTGTTTTTGGTTGTTGTCATCATTTGTTTCTTATTTCTTTGCACACATTGTGGCTGATTCCCTCTGATTTTAATTCCATTCCTCTCCTTTCTCTATCTGGCAACTTCTTATTCATATATATCCTACTCTTTAATTTTTTTCTTCAAAATCCTTACATTGTGTGCTTTCTCCCATAGAACCTTATATCTGTATGATCATGTTTATCATATTTTACATTATGCAAGAATGAAATAGTATTTATCTTTGCACCTCACATGACAGACAGAATAGGTGTTTTCTTCTGACCCTAAGTACAGTACTTTTTACTGCTTCATGCCACATTACCTCTTAAAAACAGGAAAACAGGAGAAGCATTTATCAAGTGACTAAACATAATTTAAAACAAGCCAAGTTATGAAAAGGTAATAAAACATCATCTTAAAAAAACTTTGACTCTATCCATCGTTTTAAAGCCACGTTTATAGGCATAGGTATTAATGAGAGAATGTGGAATTAACTGAATGACCTAAATGGCACTATAAAAATAATTTACTAGTATAAGTTTAACACAAGCATTCATTGCTGATATGTGGATTTCTGCTACACAATTAGCTAAGTTACTTAGAATTGGAATTCAGGATGGTGAATGGTAATGCTATCTTTTCCAAATTTATTAGACTTGTATGAAACTCTGTCTTCAACACTTTGTTGGCATTACTCTTACCCATGAATAGAATACTGCTAGTGAATTTCCACTTATAGTAAAAAATGTATTTGAGGAAAGACAAGTATAATTTGACTTCAAGTCACAAACTTCAGAGTGTCTAGACTCTACATAGATATATTCTGTCATCAATTTCTGTTTATAAAATATACTTGTCATTGAATTTTTATGTTTAGGCAGACTCTTACAATCTTTAGGCAGATTACATTAAGCTATTGAGCCCATTCATATGTATGTCAATAGGAATATATTCAGCTATATATGATTTTACACTCATTTGAGGAAAATAAAAAATCTGCAGAAAGCATACAACACATAAAACTATAATTTTGGAACTTGAAAAATTGAACAAGTGGATAATATAAGCAGTCATTAATGCACATTTAAAACATCTTTAATAAAAACTACTATGATTAATCCTCAACTTATCAAAGGTTTTTGAATGAGATGTATAAAAAATACAGCAGATTGTAAACCACCCAGTCCAACAAAATCATTTTAATATATGTATTATTCAACTGGGAACCACAGATAGTCTAGATAACACATTAAAGGGTGAAAGTAGTCAGCACCTCACAACATATTGTTTTCATTTTGGTGGTAAAAACATGGATGCACTGTGCTTCAGTCCTTAAATCATTTTCTGATGGGATATCAGTAAAACTGGCCTGAATTTTTCACTTATATAACAATGTGCAAGCCCTTCAAATAAGAGCAAATGTAATCATTAAAAAACAGAGTATCTCTTCTAACTATAAACTTTAATAGCAGAAAATTTATTTCTGAAGGAAACATGACAGTAGGAATGTTTCAAAGACATGAGTTTTCTCCTCTGCTAAGTCTAATACTTCCATTTTGAGGTATCTTGGAATGTTGATAGAGAGATGGGTAGTTTGAAAATGGGACTAGGAAGACCAGCTCATCTTCAGCGCTGGCCTAAGTAGAGGTCACACCACAGAACATGAAAGGATGTGATTGTAAAAGATATTGGTCTACGGAATTACTTCCTTGTAATAACTTTATCTGGTTTTGCTATCAAAGTAATGCTGCCCACATAAAATAAGGTTGGAACTGGTTCCTCTTCCTCTATTTTCAGGAAGAGATCTACTAGCATATTATTATTTCTTCCTTAAATGTTTGATAAAATTCACCAACGAAGCCATCTTGGTATGGAGTTTTCTCTGTGGCAGGAAGTATTTAATTACAAATTCATTACAAATTATGTATAAAGCTATTACTTTCTATTTCATGTATATAAAATTACATGGACCAGGCATGGTGGCTCATGCCTATAATCCTAGCACTTTGGGAGGCCAAGGTGGGCAGATCACTTGAGGTCAGGAGTTGGAGACCAGACTGGCCAACATGGTAGAGCGAGACTCCGTCTCAAAAAAAAAAAAAAAAACCAGGAAAGCAATTATATAATATTTCACTTATATGAAATATAAAGTATTAGTATCTGTTGGTCATGAAATAATATTTGTCCATCAAGTAATTTGTCTGTAATCTCCAAGGTTTCAAACAGTTGTTGGGGATAAATTTGCTTATATTTATTTCACCCAGTATGAACAGAATCTGCAGTGATCTTCTGTCTATAATTCTTAATATTAAAAATGTGTCATCTCTTTTTATCTTGACAATTATAGCTACAGGTTTATAAATTGTATGGATTTTTCAATTTTGAAGGCTTTTTATTACCCTTCTCTACTGTGTACTCATTTGCATCTTCATTGATTTCTGCTATTTACTATTTCTTTTCCTTTGCTTAGGTTAGGTTTAATTTTCTTTTTAAAGAATCTTAAGGCAAATGATCAGATTTCTTATTTTAAGCAATTCTTATTTTTAAATGTAAGTATATGTAACATAAATTTTCTTATATTGAATGCATTAGTTACATCCCAGCTTCAGCTGCAAAATTTAATTTTGTTATATTAAATTTTCAGTTTAATTGAGTTGAATTCTTCCTGAATTTCTCTTTACCCCACATGATAGTTAGAAGTGTGTTTGTTAATTTCCAAAAATTTGGCAATTCTCCAAGTAACTTTATTGTTGGTTTATTTATTAATTCCATTTTGGTTAGATAATATACATTGCATGGCTAGAGTTCTTTAAAATTCATTATGATTTATGTTATTAAATAGAATATGGATTATTTTGGTGAGTGTTCCATGTGTAGTTCAAATAATTTGTATTCTGCTATGCTTTGGTGGAATGTACTATAGATACTAATTAAGACAAGTTGAGTGATAGTTTTTTACTTTTTTCAGATCAACTATATTCTTACTGATTTATCTGCACATACTCTATACATGACTGAAATCTCAAAGTATAATTTCAATTTGTTTATTTGTCCTTAGTTATGTCACTTTTTGCTTATGTATTTTGGAACTCACTTATTTGGTACATACACAACTGGGATTATATTGTCATCTTGATTGATTGATCTGTTGGTCATTATAAAATATCACTATTTCTGTTAACACTTTTGTTCTAAATTATATTTTGCCTGATATTAATATAGTGTTTCCAACATTTTATGTTAGCATTTGCATACTTTATATTTTTATTTTTCATTTAACTTATTTGTATATTTCTATTTAAAATGCATTTTCTTCAGAGGCATTAGTTCAGATTGCTTTTTAAATGCGGTCTGAAAATCTCTGCCCTTTAATTGGAATTTTCAAATCATTAACATTTAATGTAACTTTGAATGTGGGTAGGCATAAATCTACTATCTTGCTCTTTGTTTTCATTTTTTTCTAACTAGCATTTGTCTACTTTATCTCTTTTCCTATATTATTTTTTCGTGACTTTAATATTTTTCAAATATAATTTTATTTCTACTATTGTTTTTATAGGTCAATCTGTTTTATTTTTAAGTTATTTTTAATATTCAACTTAATTTTCACTATCAACTTATTATCTATAACGTTTTTGTTAATACTCTTTAAGAGTGTGAGACATACTTCTTTACCTAATTACAGTATACCTTGAAATATTGTATCACTTTCATAGATGATATTTAAGCACCATACTTCCATTTTTACCCTCCTGTTTTCATGCAATTTTGTCACAATGTTTATTTATATTTAAGTGACATGATCTTCAGTGTATACTTTTGAGCCTTTTAAAGGAATTAGAAATAATGAAAACTATTTTTGTTTACTCACATATTTGTTATTTTAAGTCTTTATTCCTTTCAGGAAATACAAATTTTCATCTGGTATCATTTTCTTCCCACCCGAGGAACTTCCTTTAACATTTCTTGTGATGTTTGTCTGTCAATGACACATCCATTTAGCTTTTATCAAAAATTTTTTTTACTTCACATTTATTTTTGAAGTAATTTTTGATTATATACAGTATTCAATGTGCACATTCCTGTCTGCCTATAAAGATAACTTTAACTCTTTTTCAATTTGTAAGACTTTTATTTTGCCAGGTTTTTACTTATAGTACTCTAAAGCTATTCCATTGTCTTTTGGCTTGCATAGTTTGCTTAAGGTGTCTGTGATTATTTTTATTTTTTATCTTGGGTTCACTGTACATTATGATTTAGTTTTTTTTTTTTCTGGCCTCTTGTAAGAATTTATGTTTATCTTTGGTTTTAGCAATTTAATTTTGTTATGGTGTGTATGTGTGTGTGCCTTGCCTAGGCCTCACTGATTTTTTGAACTGTATTTCAAAATTTATTAATTATTTTAGTATAGTTAGAAGAATTTTTACTATTGTATCTTTACATACTTTCCTGCCAACTCCTCTTCCTGAGAATATATGTATGTATGTGATAGATCACTTAGTATTTTCCTATGGGCCACTAAAACTATGTTCCTTTTTCATTCTTTTTTACTCTGTTTCATTTTGGATAGTTTCTATTGCTATCTTTAAGATGATTGATTTTTTGTAATATGTAATTTGCTGTTAAATCCTATTTCATTATTGTATATTTCACATCTAAAAATTGCATTAGGCATTTCTTATATTTTCCATTTATTTTTCTCAATAAGTTCATGTTTTTATTTAAATATTTTAATACATGTGTAATAAATTTTTTAACATCTTTGTCTTTTAGTACCACCATCTTTGATACTTCTGGTCCTTTTTCTATTGGCTGACTTTTTTCTTTTAGGCATGGATCACATTTTCTTGCTTCTTTGCTTTTATAGTATATTTTGTGATTGTGTACTTTGTGCGTGTTGTATAGTTGTGTTTCTAGATTTTGCTGTTTCTTTAAAGAATGTCAGTTCTAACTTTTTATGTATTTAAATTATTTGCATACTCTTTGATCTCTCTGAGGTCTGTATTTACTCATTGCTCCAGCGTGGCTAGCATAGCTTTTGTTCCAGGGAGAGCTCAGCACTACTACTAAGGCACTGATCCTCCGGCCACTTTGCTGAATGCCCTGCCTAGTCTTAACCAAAATGTTTGTGAAATGGTGGTGGTAAAGTGGAAGCAATTAGGCACTGTATTAGTTTTTTATTCCTGAATAACAAATTGCCACTAATTTAGCATTTAACATAATATCTATTTATTATACCATGTTCTGCTGGTCAGAAGGTCAGCACAGTGTGATCAGGTTTTCCACTCAGGGTATCACAAAGCTGAAATCGAGTCATTGGCTACATTCTTGCTTGGGGGCTCTGGGAAAAATCTACTTCTAGCCTCATTCCTGTTGGTAGAATGTGGTTCCATGACAGATATAAGGCTGATAAACCCATATTACCGACTGTGAGCCATTGCTGTCTCAATTAGTATAAGCCAATTATTTTCCTTACTATACAGTCCTCTCCATCTTGTAACCAGCAGTAGTGCATGAAGTCTCTCTCATGTTTTTCATGCTTTTTGTGAATTATATTTCTGTGACCAGTTAGATAAAACTCTCTGCTTTAAAGAGCTTTCTTGAGTAAGTTAGGCCCACCTGGGTAAACGAACTTTCTTAAAGTCCACTGTACCACATAACACAATGATGGGCTCTAATCCATCATGTACACGGTTCCATGGATTATTATGGTGTGTTCACCCCAGAATGGAGAAATTTCAAGGCCATCTTAGAATTCTACCTACCACAGCACTAAAGTGTGAAGTTTTTGTTTTTGTTTTTTTAAATGGAAAAGATTAAAAGTTATATCATGAGAATGTATATAGTGTATCTCTTTTGGAGCAGTAGGAGATGATGAAAACATTGAGGGCGCTGATATGACTAGAGTGTGATTTATGTTTCTTGAAAATACAAGAAAAATGAGATTGAATTTATGAAATATCTTGAAAGTCAGGCAAGGATCTCTGGCCTCGATGTAATTGTTAATAAAAAGTTCAAAAGGCTGGGCACAGTGGCTCACACGTGTAATACCAGCACTTTAGGAGACTGATGGGGGAGGATTCCTTGAGCTCAGGAGTTTGAGGCCGGCCTGGGCAACATAGTGAGACACCATCTCATTTTGTTTTAAATTAAAAAATAAAAAGTTCAAAAGCAGGGATAAGGTATGATAAAAAAATTTGTTTTATGAACATTAGTCTGAAGATAGGATAAATTGGAGAAGAAAAATCTGGGGCTAAAGCCCCAGAGCTCACTTACCAGTTTTTTGGCTTTTAGTGAATTCACTGACATTTACAGAACAAAGGGGATATTAAGTAATTTCCATAACATGTAAAGTATCTCAGCCTTAGTATTATATAAACATATGATTTAGATTTTTTCCCACTATTTAGTAGAATGTTTTCTTCTTGTTCTGTGGTTTAATGTTCTACTAAAATGTTTCCATTGAAGAACAGTAGGAGCATCTTTGAGCAAGTTATCTAGGCCCTGACATTTCCACATTTTCTTGCCTGTTAAATGGGCTAAAGAGGGTGGCTTCCAGAAAAGTCTAACACAGAACCTGACACTTAAATGTCCTCAAAACTATATTGCTTCAGACTTTTGATTTACTCTCTCAAATATTATTGAGCATCAGCTACATGACAGACAGCATTCTATGCAGTGAAGGTGCAGCAGTGAACAAAATAAAGTCTCTGACTTCATGGAATACATAGTCTTCTGTCATGACAAAACAAACAGATAAATAAACAAATAAATACATAAATATAAATACAAAAAGTATGGATAAATTCTATGAAGACAATGAAGAAAGAATGGAAAGAGCAAGAGGAGACACACACACACACACACACATACACGAGAGAGAGTGATTTTTAGCTAGGGAGGTCAGGGTGGACCCCTCCAGTAATATGCCAGTCAAGCAGAGAACTTAAAGAAGTAAGAGAAAAGTAAACGTGAATATTTGGAAACAGAGCATTCCAGGAAGATAAGAGAAAATGCTAAAGCCGAGAGAAAAGGGCCTCATTGGCATTTTTAAGCAAGAACAGGGAAATCAGCATTCTTGGAAGTGAGTAAGAAAGGAATAGAATGATACAGGATGGAGACAAATTGGTAAGAGAGACAGGTTCAGATCAGTAGGGTGTTGTGACCATACAAGTGCTTAGACTTTTACCCTGAGTATGCTGGGGAAACACTGGTCAGTAAAGAGAAGGAGTTACATGATAAACTCACATGCTGGATATCAGGTTCAATATATATATATATAAAATATTAATGGATAATTTATATATAGTTTTTCCCCTTGAAGTTACCATTGAGAAACACAGGTGCCTGACAGCATTGAAGTATTAGTTTTTGAGATGTGGTGGGATTTTTCTGCATTATAGATTTTGCATCTTTTTGCACTATCATTAAATGCTTATGTTACATGCCCCTTTCCCCATCTCCCTCAGGCTTCCAGATTACAGTTAGCTTTATGGGAATGTGACCTGTGCAAATTGTATCATTCTGGCTTAATGCTCTGCAGTAACTGTCTTTAAATCCTTAATTATTACATTGTGATCTGATGTTTTGTTAAGTGAAATATGATGGGTAAATGGTTCACGTGAATGACCAGAAGATATGCACAGGAGAAATAAAAATGTTTTATATTTAGTGCCTTTTTCTGTTTTTCTGAACAAGAGCCCCGTTTTTTTCATTTTGCCCTAGGGCCCATCAATCATGTAGCTGGTCTTGCTTATTTAACCTTAGTTCCCAGCTTTTCTTCCTTATATGGATGAAGGATCAGATGAGGGCATTTTATTAAATGCTATAATGGACACAAAGGAATAATTACTCCATTCAGGTCTTTTTTGGGAATAAAGTTTTACACTCTCCCATCAGATTTCTAAGTAGAATAAACACTTGCGCTACAGAGAAAGAGAAGGTAAGACTTCACTTCTGGGCAATTTACACCTACAAAAGGGCTCAGCTCTCTATTGATCTTGTATCCTACTAATTCCTTTTGTAAGGTATGGGACTGGGTGCTTAAGATGTAAACATCTTAAGTAATCATGACTTATTAATTATCTTTCAAATATGTGTTCTTTGCTGAATCCTAAACACTTTGAGAGTGAGCATTAACCCATTACAGCAATAACTTTATGAAGTAGGTATTGGTAGAATTCCCATTAAATAGATGAAGAAATAAATAAACAGATAGATTAAAATACATTTCCAAGATTATACAACTAGAAATTAAGTGGCAAAACCATAAAATAAAATGATCCCGGGCCAGAACCTATACCCTAAATCTTATTCTGCACTAAACGATAACACAGCTGGCAATACAATTCCATGGGAGTTTAGAAGAGAAAGCTGGTTTCTGTGCTGACCTTAGAAGCAAAAGTCAGTCCTCACCAGACACAGTTATGAAAGAATAGAGGCAAAGAAGCATTGTTATTCCTCATTTTAACGACATATATGTATAGCTTAGAAGCTGAAAAGAAACTTAGTCGTTACTTGGTGCAAGTCACTCTTAAATTAAGAACATGGGAAGCAAACAGTAATTGATTCTAAAAAGTTAACACAGCTAATTAGAGAGAAGTTTGGGAATAAATCTAAGTTTCCTGATTTCTGCTTCACAGCAGTTACTCGAAACCTCCTACTTTGCATACATACTAGGCAGATTGTTCTATTATGTGCTATTTGCACAAGACTCAGTCTTCTCCAACAGGGCCGTTCATCATTCTGAGGGCAGGAACTACAGAATATTGACTGCGGTTCCCAGAACAAAGGTAAATGATACCTACCAGATGACCAAGGATGTCACCTCATAGTGTTTGCTCTTTTGTTTTGTTATATTTAAGAAATCAACAAGCATGGTACATTCATTTCAATTAATGAAATGTAATAAATTTCATTTCATAAAATTTTGAGTATATAGCGTGAGCTGTGATCTATTCCAGGTGACAGAAATACAAGGATGAATTGTATATGATAATTCAAAACAGAGTTACTGGAACACATCATCCTGTCTTGCTATTTGATGGCTTTGCTTAGAATGCCCTCTCCAATAATATCTGTAATAATTTCAACTGCTTTTACCTCTAAGAAGCCTTCCTTTACCCCAGAGCTGAGGTGGATGGAGCTTAAAATTATGTTCTTTCTATACCCCATCTGCCTTGTTCCCACCTCCATTGTAGCACTTAGTATACCATATTGTGTCCTGTTTATAAAAGCTTACCACTCCTGCTAGGCTTGGAACATTGGGAGGTCACTCTCAAATTTTCATATTTAAATTTGCATCCTCATCCAAGCACAACTGAACCCAAGCAAAATAACTGACACATAATAGTTACAGAATGCGCATGCATTGAATGAATTAAGCAATGTTAAATAAATATTAATATGTTTTGATCTCAACAGATAAATGGACTTAAAAATTGGAAAAAGTGCTTTTCCAAAACCATTGAATTAAATTGATAATATAATAAAAAAGCACTGACTGTTTACTTGGTTCTCGTTTCTTCTACTTCCTTTTTAAGATTATCAATAAATTGTGAGACTTGTATAGGTTAAATTAATAGAAGCAGATTTTACCTTAATTTGAGGTTGAAACAGTTCCAATACTCATTTCTGAATGGATCATTGAGTGCATGAAATGTATCATTTGGATAATCTAACACACATTTATTGAATTGGCTTCATGTCTACTGAGCTGGAATCTAAATGGCATGAGGATGAACCAGAATAGAGATACTAAGTAAGCAGAGAAAGTGGAAATCCTGAGAGATGATTTAAAGGAAGAAATGGTAAAATTGATTGGCAGGTTGGATAAGGCAAAATGATGAAGGAGACAAGAAGTGGACTACTGTCTAACCTCAGCAATCAGAAGTGTGATAGAATATTAAGAAACAGGGAAAAGAGACATATCCTGGGAATAAAGAGGAGTTTATATATGGACATTCTTATTTTGATACAGCAGCTGATCATTCATATACATACATACACATTTGATTTCTCCAGAAAACCCACTGAAACATAAAATGATACATTTACTAAGGTATAGATTCACAAGATCAGAAGAAAAGGAAAAAAACGTTGCCAACACAATTTTCAAAACCAAATTGCAGAAATACAAGTGGTAAGTTAACTAGCATTCCTGTTAAAAGTAAAATTTAAATCAGCAGTAGGGAATACCAAGAAACAATCAAGTTTATATCACATGATCCCCAAAACTCTTGTCACTTAAAGGTTTTTCTGAAAATGAGAGAGGTTTGAAATCAGGAGAATTATTTTAAGGCTGTTTCACAAGCAGTCAGATTCCTCGATCACTCTCAACTTATTGCAGCTGGGTGACTTCCCCTGCCAGACATCAAGAGCAGAGCTGAAGCGTAGTTAAAACAGAAGATGCTCTGTTTTATTCTCTGTGTTTCACATACAAGCTATATTTTTCTATATCTGGTTTATTGCATGTAGAATGTCCTCCAGGTCCATCCATGTTGTGGCAAATGGTAGGATCATCTTTTTAAGGCTGAATATTTGTGTGTGTGTGTGTGTGTATTCAGTTTTTCCTCAGTATCCATGGAGAATTGGATCCAGGGTCCCTGCAGATGCCAAAATCCAAGGATACTCAAGTCCCCTATATAAAATGGCATAGTATTTGCATACAACCTTCACATATCCTTGGTCTTCAGTGTAGCTACATCACTTGGATAGAAAACTTAAAGGTTTAAACTACAGTGGTTTTCTAAATAATAAGTTGCCCAATTTAAATATTTATTTCCTGTTGTAATCATATTGAAGCTTTAATTCCTTGTTAAATGAGAGGCACGGTGACAATATTCATCTCCTTCAGTAGCCCCCCCAAAAATTTTAAACGGTACCTCCTTTAAAGTGGTAATTGTTGAAAATTATTGAAATATATTAGAAAGTTAAAATTTTTAATGATAATTTCAAAATTAGATGTTATCATGGTGCTATGTTAGTTTTTTTGGATATATGATTTTACTATTGTTATAGTAGACATATTATTAAAGTGTAATTGTTTTTATATGTGCAAAATAAAAGAATTCAAATTTAACTTTCAACCTTTATGGGAAAAAAATAGAAAAAGAAAGAGTTATGCTTGGGGCAAAGCCTCCAGTCTATAGGTGTCCAGTCTATAGGTGTTCATATAGGTCTCCAGTCTATAGTCTATAGGTGTTCATATAGGTCTCCAGTCTATAGGTGTTCATCAGTTAGACCATGCAAAACATTTTATGCTCATTCTGATTTTTAACGTAATGTTATATAATGAGAATTATTCCATGTTATGATGTATTTAGAAAAACAAGATGAACAATTTATTAGTTTTTAATAATAGAAGAGATAAAACTTATCTGTGAATTGTATCCAGGTATAGTGACTACTAATCAGAATTGATTACGTTTTTCAGCATAGAATATTAATGCATAAAAATGAAATACTTAATTTGGAATTCATTCAGCTTTGCATATGCATGTAAAGCATAGGAGATGGAAGAGTGACCTGTTTTGTGTCTTAGGCTCCACTACTTGCTAACTGTACCTAAGTCAATCAACAAAAAATCAGATTTTAAATGGTTGCGTGCTTATTGATAATGTGTAGGTGCCATATTTTATATAGCCAATTCCATATTGATGAATATTTAGATTGATTCTAACTTGTCAATATTAAAACAAATGTGAAAATCATTGTATATAAACAAGGCACTAACCTGAAATTTTGTTCCTTTATTCCTGAGACACTATTTCTGCTGCTCTTCCTGTTTATACAGTTTTTTGCATAGGGGCAAATGTGGAAAGACAGTGATTCATAGTGAAAAGAAAATGGCAAATCAAAGAGATCAAGGTTGAAATTCTTACTCTAGGTGTTTCAATATGATAAATGTAGATCATATTTCTTAAAATAATAATGTCAACAATTGATAACTTTATACATAATTCTGTCAATCCTCCCACCAGAGGTTCCTGTATATACACACGTGAGGACACAACATGTCAAAAGCTTCTGGAAAGTATGATATCTGATAAAACCAGGTGATTCAATGGTGATGTGCCTCCTATGGTACCCTCTTTGGTATTAAGTGGTTCCTTAGTGTAAGACAATGATTATATTCAATCTATGTCAGTGGATCAAATGTTATCTAAGCTCAAAAGACAAACTCATATCTACGATATATATCATTTCCATTCAAAATTAACTGTTGCCTTTTTCAGGGTAAAAGGAGTCTAATGTAATCAATGTGCCACCAAGTGGCTGTTTTTATTTTATTTTATTATTTATTTATTTATTTTTTCGGTGGACACCATATCCAGATTTAGTGTTGGTCTCTGTGGCAAGCAACTAATATATTTAGCAACAGGAGTAATGGAATCAGCTTTATGGAGTGGGCACTAATACAGCTGTTCCCATGAGTATCTTTCATCCCTACCACCATGGTTCTTTGTTAATTTATTATGTCTAGGGTAGACAATGACAGAGACTGGCTGATCAAGTCAGATTACTAGTCAGGTACTTCTGCCTTCCTAGCTGTTTAGTGACTCTTCTGTAGCAGATACCCTGGTGAGAGCAAATAAGCAAAACAAAGAACTTCGCCCTTTGTGCCCACTTCAATAATATCTCTAACATGCCTCTTCCCTGGACCTCATCATTTATTTTCAAATTTTTCTCTTTCCAGGCCCCAGACCAATTGGCCAAGCCAGATGTCACTATATTTGTTTTTATATGTTTCTACTTGGGCCATTTATCCTTCCATACAAAGTGCTGACTAAGCATAGCACCTGAAGCTTTGCCTCTTCAGAGACTCCTCCTTACTTCTGTCTTTCAATGGGGCTAGAATATAACAGCAGACTGTTTTTAGAGTGCATTCTTGTACTGAGATAACACATCTATGAACAAAGCATGTTCTTTTTCCTCTTTTGTCATCTGGTGATTTGAGACTTCACTCCACCTCATGTGGCCATAGGTGAGATGTGAAAGAGAGACATCAGTGCAACAGTGGTAAATGCCATGGGGATCTAGGCAACATGCTTATGTCATTATCTTGTCCCTGGTGTTTCCCAGTCCTAGATGAACTACATTCATCTTACAAAGAATGGCTGCTGGCCTCACAATCATGATTTGGTGGATCTGGCTAACCCAGTTCATGATGGATGGGTAATTCTGGGCATCATGGTCATTTACTGTCATATAGCCAACAGCTTTATCTCTGCCAGACTCCAGCAGAATGCTAGGACCTGTTCTGAGAACGGTATATCATTTTCTATGGCAGATGGACTCACTTTGCTCCAGAACTGTAAGGATCTATGTTGTGATTTTCCTACTGAGGTTTGACAAAGAGTCCACACTGTATGACTCTCTTAACATCTGAGAATCTGCTGAGATATGTGACACAAGGTACAGGGCCACTTGTACCAGAGCCTGAATCTGCCTGGGATCCTATACAAAGCGGGCAGTTTTCATGTCTATTATTGAACAAATTGGAGCAGTATTCCCAAGCATAGAAGATACTGTGTCTAGAAACTCAGAGGCCAGCCAGGAAAACAATTCCCTCTTAATGAAGGAAGGGATAAATTTTCAACAAGTTTATTTAACGTGGAAGGCACGTTCTGGACTACTAGTTCCCCAAAACTTCACTTACATGCTGAGGACCCCAAATCTTCATTGGGTTTAAGTTCCACCCTATAAAATCATGTGTAGTTTTTTCAACCAAGGCCTGTAATATACTTGCACCTCCTTGCTCAGTCTTACTAAAATTGTATGAGTGATGTGTTGAGACAATAGAATGACCAAGAAGCCTATGTCTCTTTGGACTTTGTTATGACAAAAGACCAAGATCAGAAGTAGTACAATTGTCTTATCCCATTGAATTTCAACTGCTTCTGGACATATTTTATAATAGGGCTGGAAAAATGATTCTGTAAATTATAATTTTTAAATCATAAAGACTACTTTGTAATTGAGTCTGTGTTAATCTGTTTAAGCTAAGGCATCACAGCTGGCAGGGAAGCTACAGTGGAGGTACCACTTAGTGAAGTTTGCAGTATCCATTGTCATCTCCAGCATCCATCTGGAGGGTGGATTTTTTTTTTTTTTACGTTTACAGGGAAAGTCTAGTGAATTTTATGGGGATATTAAATGTACTACCACCCCATACAGTCTTTAGGAGTGGCTCTAATCTCTTCCATTTCCCTAAGATGCAGTTTTTAATTTACTCTCTTAGATTGGAGGAGCAGAGACAGTTTCAGTGACTTTCATTTGGCTTTCCTAATTATAATGAATTTTTTTTTTTTCTTTTTTTTCTTTTTTTTTTTTTTTTTTTTTTGAGACGGAGTCTCGCTCTGTCGCCCAGGCTGGAGTGCAGTGGCCGGATCTCAGCTCACTGCAAGCTCTGCCTCCCGGGTTTACGCCTCAGCCTCCTGAGTAGCTGGGACTACAGGCGCCTGCCACCGCGCCCAGCTAGTTTTTTTGTATTTTTTAGTAGAGACGGGGTTTCACCATGTTAGCCAGGAATTATAATGAATCTTAATGCATAGGCAAGGAACGAATGTAGGGGTTCTGACAGCTACTAAGTATGTCTTTTCCAAATAAATATCTAGGAAAGAAAGTCATAACTACATTCCCCTTATCCTAACTGAAAGACCAGATGATGCTTGAGGCTTCCAATTAGCAATGCTAAGGCCCTGTATCCAATAATTCTTCATATGTTTAGGTAGTATGATTTTTTCAGTGTATGGTTACTTGAATAAATGTATGTAGGGAGAGTCATTTCTGTATTTGATGGGGTGTTGCAGGGTTGTTCCTTTTTAAGGACCTGACATCTACTTCTGTCCACAGCGTAAGGGTATAGAAATAGGCTCAGGTCTATACACTCAACAACGGATCATGACTTTTATTGAGACAAAGGGCTTTGGTTTCATGGTTATCCTCTTCCTCTCTCTCTCTCTGCACACCCCCCCCAACTTTTATTTTTCCCCTGAGACAGGGTCTCGCTCTTTTGCCCAGGCTGAAGTGCAGTGGTGGGATCATGGCTCACTGCAGCCTCCACCTCCCAGGCTCAGATGATCCTCCCATCTCAGCCTCCCAAGCAGCTGGGACTACAGGTGTGCACCACCACAACTGGCTGTTTCTTGTTTCTTTGTTTGTTTGTTTGTTTTTTATCTTTTTGTATAGACAGGTCCCAGGCTGGTCCTCAACTTCTGTGCTCAAGCAATCCACCTGCCTTAGGCCCTCCAAAGTGCTGGAATTACAGGCATGAACCACTGCACTCAGGCTCTATCTCTTTTGATTGTATAAATCAAACAATAACTTCATTGGCTATTCAACTTTCTTGACCCGAGCGACACTATGCTCTGTTAACTACATATATGCTTCTTTGTAATAAGGCCTTCTTGTCTTCTACTTCAACCTTGTCTCTCATTAGGATAATTATAACTCTACTTGCTTCTAATAGTCAAATCCTTCCACCTGGCTTCTTTTACTGGGGGAAAAGGAGTGTGCAATCCCCATTGTTTCTATGAATATAAAAGTATCTACTACCCTATCAACAGGGTTGATAGTAGCTATTAAAGTATACAGTGATGACGGTGTTCTCTTCACTAGTACCTTCTGTACCATATTGCTCAATGAGATGTCCTTCAAGTTTTTCTGCAAAACAAAGGTAACTAATGGGTTTTTCAGTCTTATGTAGTATATCCACTCTAGCACGGCTACTTCTTCAAGGACTTTAGTGCTTTCTTTCGGCGTCTGCCATAGGCATTTCTACTTAATTTAATGGGAGCCATGACTTTCTCCATGCTTCCAAAAATAGTGTGTTAGTATTGTTCCCTGAGATCTTGCCAGAGTGTTATATTCTGTATTATAAGACAATGCTTGCAGATAATAATCTCTTTCTTACTCAGCCTCATGTTTCAGCACCCTTGATCCAGCACATTTAGAATACAGACTCATGTACTATCTGGAACATAATGGCTATGGGTCCAGCAGCTTTTTTGAAATGTAGTCCCTGCCCTACCTTAGCATGCCCGGAACTTCCCTGGCCATGTTGTGATTTGGTTCTAGTAATTGGTGATTGGTCATGTGGGTTGATACTAAAGGGTACACATATTAAAAGACAGTGACTTCTGCCATAGCTTTCATCAACAATATACATCTATCCTCCAACAGTAAGAAGCTGGCCACTCTTGCAGGCCCATAAAGAGTTCAGTGAATTCTGGAGCTTCAAGATTTTGAGTGCAGAAAAACAGGTGTCCCCATGCCAATTCTCAGTAACCCACTGATTCCCAACCAGTGTTTGGCATGGGGGCAGTGAAAGCAGGCTAAGTATAAGCCTTCCTTGAACTTCACTACTCATATAATTAGGTCCTGGCCTTATTCGTTAGAGTTATCTACCCTGTATTCCCCGGAACTCTGCTACTCTTTATAATTAAGTCGTGGGCTTCTTTCTTAGGATTTTTCTGCCCTCTGGCTGCAGAAGATAAGTCTTTTTTTATGCTACCAAGGAAACTTCTTCTTCCACACTTACTTAGGTGATTAATCACCTACTTTTTATTGTCTTCTTCCAGTCCATAAATGGCATCCAGCAAGAGTTAACAGGATATCATTGTTCTTATAACAGGCACTTCCAAGAAACCTTTAAAAACCCAAGTATTAAACCTCCTACTGCATATCTGTCTCATTTCTGTTCACTACTTGTACAATTTAACACGTGCATCACAACAGTCTGTAACCAATGGAGTCTTATTTTGCCCTTGGGTGTGAGGTAGTCCAGTTCCAAAATACTATTTTAGAGCCTGATTCCTTGGTCCATTCCTCGTACCACGGTTTTATGGTGGTTAGCCTGGGAAACAAATTTTGAGGCAGAGATTTGCATGCTGAAAATTTATTCAAGCTGCCCTCAGGGTCAACATCTGTGGAGAATTAAAGGAAGCGGGCTTGGGCAGAGGAAAGAATTGAATGTGATGTAGCTGCACCAAAAGTCTCAGTTGCTCCTATGGGAGCTCTAGAGATGGAACAATGTTTCAGAGTTGCTCCAATTTAAGGCAAGGGCATCAGGTGTTTATATTTCCACATCAATTAGTCATTGGATGCATGCTGACTTCCAGAAGGGAGATGTGACCTTGGATAAAGATATCCTTTTTAGCTGAGAATTATTTCCTGAGAAGACCCATCAGCAGCCAATAATCCCAGCAGCCAGAAGGAGTGCTGTCTAGTAGGGAAATCTAGGTAGCATTTTCTATTACTCCAGTAAATATTACATACACTTTAAGTGGGATTAACACAATATAAATAGGTCTGTATTATGTGTCTTGTCAAATATTTCTAGTACGTATTGCTAGGCTTAGTATATAAATCACAGGCAACATTTGAAGTGCCATTATATGTGAATTTGTATATGTACATATATATCCATCAAATATTAGATGGATCTTATGTGTTTATATTTTCCAAATAGCCTGGAAATATTACATATATATCATATATATGATATGTAATTATATAGGTGATGACAAGTTGTATCTATAAATCATTAGAATAATTTTATAGAAAGCTAGTTATGGTTCTCATTGTTATAATAAAAACTGATATTGAAAATGCAAAAACTGAACTTAATAAAGACATGCTACATTATTTGTAGGTCTCAGTACAAGAAAAAAGGCAGAAATAATTCATGGTAGCCAAAGGGTTTGAAGAGAATAGAATTTTACAAATACTTTGGAGAAAAGAGAGCACAAGATGTAAGAAAGGATATTAATAAATAAAAAGACTGGTAAGTTAATGATTATTCCAAAGGGTCTGAGCTATTGAGCTCATTTTTAAAAATTTATACTGGAAAGAAATAAGGAAATTGAAAGTTTTGGATTATTTAGCAATAATCATTGCAGACACTGGAAAATTGCTGATAAAATAAAGAGAAAGTATGAGGAACATCTTACAGAAAAAATGGGAGTTAACCAAAACGCAAATATTAATAACCACTCTTTTATTTCTCTCTCTCTCTTTCAGTTTTAAACATTTATAAATTGACAGTCTCTACTTCTCATCTCCTCATTATTTTCATTTTCATTTTGATTCTTAGGGTGTTTCTTTTTAACAGTGATTTCTATTCTTCTGAGTTGAAGGCTACAGCTGTTCTCATCAGACAAATGACTTCTTTCCCTGGTAGGCAACCTAGTAGCTGACTCTCCCACTACAAAATTGTCAGAGATCGTCTCTTTCTCAGATATCCTGTGTCTGCCCAACTCTAAAGCTGCTTTCAGGCAAAAGTTACAGGCAAATATAACTCTAAGCTCTCTACAATCAAGACATAATATGTATGTAACAAAATAATCTTGATCTAGTCATTTTCTATCTGGTAATCTTATCTGTTTTTAAGACAACTACATTTTATAGAGTAAACACCATCTCTGTAATAGTTCAGTCTACTTTTCCACTCTGGATTTATAATTAAAGTAAAACAAAACTTCGCCTGAGAAAAAGATGAAACAGTCATACTCTTCTCAACTAATATTCTCAGGCTCCAAAAATAAATGATTTCATTGCGCCCATCTCCCCCATAAGTTGGTAACTACCGATGTTGAGCCTCAATGAGATGTGTTTCCACAACATCTATTTTTAAATTATTTTTAATCTATTTTTATTATAAAATGTAACAGAAAAATCTTTAATTCATGACCATTCATATTTGCTCCCTCTCACCTGCCCAATAAATACCCATGAGCATTTTCCTTTGCCAGACTAACTCCTGGATCATTTTTATGCATATCACAATAAAGAGCAACAAGCAGACATTGTGAAGTCAGAAAGGCCAACACAATTTACACAGGAATAAACAGAGAGTGTCTGGCAAGTGTTAGCTACAGGAAAAGCAAAGGTGTAATGGTCTGAATTGTGTTCCCCCCAAAATTCATATGTTGAAGTTGCAACTCCCAGTACCTTAAAATATGACCATATTTGGAGATATGGCCTCAAAGGAGGTGATGAAGTTAAAGTGAGGTCATCGAGGGGGCACCCTAATTCACAATGACTGGTGTCCTTTTAGGAAGAGGAGATTAGGACACAGACACACACAGAGGGAAGACCATGTGAAGACACAAAGGGAAGATGGCCATGGAAAAACCAAAGAGAGAGAGAGCTCAGAAGAAGTAACTCTGCCAACACCTTGATCCCAGATTTCTAGCCTCCAAAGGTGAGAAAAAATAAGTTTCTATTATTTACGCCACCTACTCATTGGTACTTTCTTATGGCAGCCTTAGTAAACAAATACAGAAGGAAAAATTCAAGATGGCCTATTGTACGTTGTGATCTGTGGGGTAGCTTAGGGGAGCCTAGAGGAGGAAGGACTGAAATGTTAGAAACAAGCTGCCTGTGGTGTACAGTTCAAGACCGAGAAAGAATGAAGACTGTAAAGCAGTTTGATGAGTTATTAGGTATGTAATCCTGGTTGGATTTTGTTATTCTTGAGAAGAGGCTCAGTAAAAATTTACTTTTAAATTATTTTTGTATATCAAATAATAAATGTTATTTTAGCTAGTGCTGAGATTTTTAAAACCACCAAGCTGCTTAATTTTATGTATCATGAACATGTGCTATTCAGTGCCTATTTACGCGGCAAAATCTTTAAATATATTATCTTTAATCATTACAAAGAAAGGAATGCATATGTATTATTATTCCTAGGCCAATAGATGTGAAATGACTTGTCCAAGTTCACCCAAAAATTAAGCACCAGTGCTGAAATTTAACCTGGATCAATCTTATTGTAATAATTGAGTTCTTTCTAGGTTATACCCTGCAATTTCTCAAAGCTCTTTCAAGGACATGTTGGAAGGAATTGGAGGTTGCATTTGACTCTGTTGTAGCCTTGCAAGATACCTTTTCTGGACTGAGAGCACCTATCTTTCACTTTCTGTGAGTGTTGGTGGGAACAGTTGCAGTTACATTCTTTTTAGAATTGACCTAAATAAAAGGGAGACATTTTACTTCAGTGTAGGATGATTCTAAACATTCCTGAGCTAGAACTCCCTATGGGATGAGACAGAGGCTAGATTTTATCTGCATGTACATCTTTATAAGCTTCTTCCCTTCTATTTTTCTCACTCGCTTTTATGTTTCACCCAAGCACAGTACCTTAATAAGTGGCTAGCACGAGAATCCTCATTCAGGGCAAAGCTTCTAGGACATCTGATCTACAACTGGATTATAGTAACTAGCTAAATAACAATATGATTAAAGCTTATTATGGGTAAATATTTAATGATAAACAACAACAAGAAAAAAAGCTTCTGTCATTTGATGAGTA
Source organism: Piliocolobus tephrosceles (assembly GCF_002776525.5). NCBI lineage: Eukaryota > Metazoa > Chordata > Mammalia > Primates > Cercopithecidae > Piliocolobus > Piliocolobus tephrosceles. The sequence goes on along the minus strand of NW_022326531.1, from coordinate 659,028 downwards.
GTTAAATATGCATTAAATCACAAAGAAATGATAGTTGAAGGGAGATAACCTAGAAAAAAATTGTTTATTGGGATCTATAGTGTTATGAAGGTAATTAAATGCATTTTAGCACAGATCTGTGCAGTTTTTGACAGTGTACATTGCATGATACACAAATGTCACAGGCTTTTTTTGTGTCAGGACAATTTTTGGTCACAAGTGACCGAAACTCAATTCAAATAAACTTATTCCAAAAGAGAATTTATTGGTCTTTTTGTCTGTGAATTTGAGGGCAAGGTTTATTGTAAATACAGTTGGACCTAGGATATCTCAGCTACTTATTCTATCTCTTGACTTTGTTTGGCTTTATTCTACACACATTTGATATAAAGATGCCTGTGTAAAGGTAACTTTTCTAATACTCAGGAAAGATTCTAATTGGTTTGGGCTATATCATTTGTTAGTTTTTTAATATGTACTGTGTCCATGGTATGCAGTATTTTCATTGAACAACCTGAGTAATGTGTCTATCATTGTGATAGGAAGGGGTGGATATATAACTGAGAGTATAACTGTGGCTGCATAGAGTAGGGAGAAGTTCCCAGTAAAGCCACAAAGACAGAATATTTATTAGGCAGATGAAAATAATTCTACAATAGTCTACTAGTGGTAATATTAGTGAGACATGAAAAAGGTAGGTTCAATTTGTTTGGAAAATGAAAAATTAAGCAAATTAGGATACATTTACAATTGTAAGTCTCTTAAGTTACTTAAAATGATAATGGAAAATTTAAATTTCCATGATGGATATATATCATAATTTATGTTACTAAAGTTATTTGACCTTGGGATCTATTTTTCATGAAGTATTTCATGGAATCCCAACAGACTTGGGTTCAAAGTCAGATGCTTCTACTATGTAACTTAGAAAAATTCGTTAAATTTTCTGGGTCTCAGATTCTTCAGCTATAAAACAGGAAAAACTAAATGCTCTTAACAAATTTATTATGAGGATTAGAATAAAATGTATTAAAGGTGCCTGGTTCTACGAAAGTAGTTTGTGTTGGACCAAATGATATCAATTCAGAGACCACTGCATGCCTCTCCAAAGTATTAAATTGTTTTCTGAAAATGGGATTAAAGTACTTTTACAGTTTTGTTTGTTTGTTTTTAGCAAGCCAATGAAAGGTAAATTTGGTGTTGATGAGGAATAATTTATGGGTTGGGTATATGGAGAATTGGATTTGAGACGGCAAGGAAAAAAGGAGCCAGAGATATGAAGGACAGTTGGGAGGTTATTGTTTAATAAATTGTGAATTGATGGAAACCTGAACCAAGGGAACATAAGGCAATAATGTATAACTATTAAGAAAAAAACCATAAAAATGATTAGAAGGCTTTCAGAATGACCCAATTCAACAGTTTACCATGAGAATTTTATTTTCCAAATAGTCTACTTAATTGAATAATGACAGGGGCTGAACATTGTGCAAGGTGTCCTCCTTTCCTCTAGGTTAATAAAATAATATACTGTGAAATACAATAAAATTTTAAAAACTTAATCACCATCAGTAAAATCTTCCTTTATATACACTTATTCATTTTACACTTTCCATACTTCTGTTAATAGAGTGTGATGCAAAATAGGGCTTTTACTTTATGTGTCGAACAGTTAAGAAGAGTCCTGTTTTAGTATATGGACTTAGGTAAATTGTCACATGCAATAATGATCACATTTGAGACAATATTACAAAATTAATAACCTGCTTTAAAATGTTTCAGCCGAATGATAACCATAGAAAAAGTGAAGATTCCTCAAATATGAAAATACATTTCTAGGATTAGAGGTAGAAATTGAGAAAAAAGAAATTGAATTTAATATCTGAAGAACATTCCCATTGATTTATTAGATTTAATAGAGATAAAAATTTACCTATATTTGAAAAATTCATGTTATAAAAATATACTAGAAATAAATTAAGAAAATTATTTATTGATAGATTTATAACATTATAAAGTATAATAGGAATTAAGTAATTTTCTTTAACTCATTAATAAGAAAGAATAAAAATAAAGGGAAACACCTCTGAATTCCAGAACACAACTGCTTCCAATTAGTTTTTTTAAATTACTGCTTTCTTAGGCAACATATTTTTAATTGCAAAAAAAAAAAAAAAAAGGAAAACAAAACCGTGAGCTAACAAGCAATGTCAAGGAATCAGAGGAAAAAGCATCAAAAATCAAAGGCTTCAGAATGAGCAGAAACCTGGACAATTCTGTAGTTTGTGAAATTACACTATAAAGTGATTCAGCTTCCAGCTTTAACCTGCTGTACCAATCTATTTTTTTATGTGGGGAGGTAATAAAATTGGCCCAACTTGGGTTAGATCTCAACCTTACTTCAATCATCTATGACCAAGAACTCAGGTCTTGTCATAAAGGGATCTATCTATCTTCTCATAGAAGAGGCACTGTGTAGATCCCCCATAGGCGTTAACAACTAGGACATTTGTTAAACCCAGTACGTTAAACCAATGACGTGACAATTTCATCTTTAAACAAAATTAGCACAGAAAAAAATATACCTGAAAATACTATCCAAAAAATAATCCTGATCTTTCGGGGTTGCAGTGAGCTATGATTGCACCACTGCACTCCACCTGGGTGACAGAGTGAGACCCTGTCTCTTAAAAACAAACGAACAAACAAATAAGCAAAAACTTGATTTTAACCCCTGCTGTGTTTTCCTAGGTAAACTTGATAGACTAAATTTATTCACTGAGGAATCACTTTGAGCAGTCTCTATTTGGAAAAAGAAGATGTAGTACAATATTTTGTACTAAAATCCTGTTGTTTTTGTTGACTTGTTACTGGAACTGTTTTTTTTTAATGTTTAAATGTAATCTTCCGTAAAATCCCAATTTAAACAACCAACAAAAACAGAGTTGCTTTGATGGATATAGGGAGGGATGGCGTTGAATTCATATTTGCTTTGAGTCTCTGCTAGCTCCTTAGAGTGGCCCCTGAAGTTTCTTTTCAGAGACCCATATCACTGCAGAATACAATCTGAAAATCACTAGCGTATTAGAAAAAAAAAAAAAAAAAAAGCATAAGATTTTGAATCAGGGGATCAGAGTTTTCTAAAATGATGACTCTGGCACATACTAACTCCAAAACAGGTTAAATTACTTAAATTCTGCAAACCTTCATTTCTTCAGCTGAAAACTATAGATAATACTGATGGCCTCTAACTCACAAGGTTGATGTATTAAAGAAGTCACCTGAAGTAAACCATGCAATGCTGTACACTGTTAATTGATGATGTAATTAGGATCTATTTCCCCACCCTCTGAGGAAACAGTTCCTTTAAGGGCCCCGCTGGTCCCCCAGAGACCACATGCTCAATGATTTCAGCAGTCCCCTCTTAAATAATTATGTTCACCTTCAAGGATATATTAATCAGTGACAACCTATATATTAACAAAACACCCGCCATTCAATTATTTTTACGTCATATAGTTTATTCCAAATATGTTGGTGGTTATTTATCTTGTTCTGTGGTCTTGGAAGAGTGTGAAGAATGAACACAAGCAGAGAAAATGTACATTAAGTTACTGATTTGACAACATCTAGGAGCCAGCGCAAGCCAATGTGAGTAGCAGACTCAGTCTCCCTTTAGTGCCAAGCAGAGGATTACTCATGGAGATAGAGTGGAGCACCCAGGAGAAATGGATTCTGAGGAAACGAAAGCATTGCCTTGATATTATTCACTTGAGTCTGATTATAAACCATGAAATGAGTGACAGACAAAAACTGCTTAAGTTGAGGCATATATTTTCACTCTATTTTGGATGTTGCTACTCTGGCAATGTATTTTAAGCCCAGTATTCTTTCTTCTTTTTTTGTTCATTTTTTTTTTTTTTTTAAATTCTCATTCACTTGTGTGAAAGCTGCTCTTCTTAAGACTGAAACTTTTCTATAGTAATGTTGTCTGTTTAGATTTGAATCTACTAGGGCCTTGGCACATATGGCTAGAATGCTCTATTTTTAAAGAGATATTGTGTCTGTTAATACAAAGGTCATGATGTAGATTTTTGCACTTAGAATCAGCATGAGAATGTGGAACTGTTCCTTGCAGATCTTGGCTCCATCAGCAAATAAATTAAAATAAACTGGAGGCTTGAAATAGAAATAATCCTCCTTCCAAGTGTTTCATTTAGAGAATGACATCCTGTTTTCTCCAGAATATCATGGGTAATTCTGCATATGAATGAATTTGGGAATAGAAAAAGCCCAGCAAATGAAACACACAAAATGACTTTTAGAATTTTAGGCTTCAGTAATAAAAATAAGTGATGATGGGTTTCTCTTTAAAGTGTGAAGGGTAAAAGGAAACCCGAAACAGTTACATAAAGTTTTAGAGTTTTGTAACAATTTTTGAAAGCAAACAATAAGTTAAATTCTACCTGTAAGAGAATATACTATATCTTTAAGACAATTTTGACACAATTCGACTGTCACAGACGTCAGACCAGCTTTCTGATTACAGTCACAAGTGGCTGGACCTAAACATCACTCACCTGGAAAACTTTGATTGGCATCTCAATGGAGCCTGAAAGCGTTTTAACTCATGTTCAAAGTAACTGTTGTCAATGTCACAAAAATGTCTTAGTTTGTTAATAAAACCCTATTAGTAAAAGAGAAATACAAAAAGTACAGTAATATATATTAAATTGAAAAATAAATTTTCAGTCATCATAAATATAGATCCCTTCCATTATGTCACTGCTAAAATTGACCCAGTAGCTGCAGCAATCTTGGCCCATGTGTATCCTTAGTACCCTTATGTTGAATTTTACTACTATTCTCTATTTAAAATGAAGTAAGAACTTAGTTAAATTGCTGTCTTTGGTAAAAAAAAAAACAGGAAGAATCTCTTATATCTTTATATTGCCTGGCATAAAATAATTTTTTCAGACTTTGCATCCTTTCAGGAAATTACATGAGAGTTCATGCTGCAAATATCATGGCAAATTTTGTATCAGGATGATGAGGATGATGATGGTAAATGAACAAATCTGTAATATCCACACATTTATGTGAAATCAATGTCAAATACTGGCCAGATGATCCTTAAACTTTTTCCTTTTCTTGGGCACTGTGAAAATATGTTTTGTAACCCTTTTGATTACAGGCGGGGTCATATGACTCATTCCCACCAACGAGTTCTGAGCACAAGTGATACATTACCTCTCATGTGAGGCAGTTAGGAGTTTTGCTTCAATTTATTTCCGTGTTTTGTTGACTGGGTGTCACCATTTTAAATTTGAAGCCATGTATTACAGATAGCCAAGCTTCAGTAATCCTGTGTCTCTGGATGACTGCACAAATTTTAACCTTTTCTTCCTACTTTTGGCGAGTATTTGTTCTTTGACATAAATGAGTAATAAAGATTTTTATTGCTACTCCTCTAAGGTTTGAGGGTTATTACATGGCCAACATTACCCACTATGACTTGCACATCCTGATACTAGATAATAAAAAAACAATAAGTAACTGTGATACAAAAATAGGGTATAAGAAATGTAGTGTAAATGCAGGAACCAGTAAATGCTGGCAACTGACTACAACATTGATTGTTTTAGAAGCTATCATAGAACTATCATAGAACTATGCCAGGGAAAGGAAGAGCCTGATAAGTTCTGATAATATCAATTACATGTGACAGACTGTACTGGGTCCAACAGTTAATAAGCCTTGGTTGTCACAAACAGTGACCACATAGAAAAAAATAAATGTTTGCATAATATGATCAATATGTTTCTTTAGCCAATGTCTTAAAAAAGGAGAACTGATAGTGAAGATACAAGTCCTCATCGCCTAGGAGATGAATTTTCTAAACGATATTATTGTCATAACATACTAATGAGGGATGCATACATTTTTAATGACACTGGCAAACAGGTCAACATATCATGATATTGGGGCACTGGAGGTTGTAATGCTTGTAAAACAAGATTTTGAATCAATGCTATACATTTGGGGACTCAAAGTAGGTTTCCAAAATTTAAAAATATGAATGTTCTAAAAAACTCTAATTAACAAATTAATAAACAAATATTTGTTTATTTATTGAGCACTTATTGTCAGACCCTGTTTTCTATGTTTGGAATCTGAAAGTGGTACCTACATTACATTTTAGTAAGTTGAACTATTAAAATGAATCTCAGCCTGCTGGCAAGTGTTTTGCATTTTCAGAGGAAAGTAATCCTAATGCTAAATCCTGATCAAGAATCAATGGATGGCACCAGGTGCGGTAGCTCACGCCTATAATCCCAACACTTTGGGAGGCCAAGGCAGGTGGATCACTTGAGGTAGGGAGTTCGAGACCAGCCTGACCAACACGGAGAAACTCTGTCTCTACTAAAAATACAAAATTAGTCGGGCGTGGTGGCATATGCCTGTAATCTCAGCTACTCAGGAGGCTGAGGCAGGAGAATCGCTTGAACCTGGGAGCAGAGGTTGCGGTGAGCCAAGATCACACCATTGCACTCCAGCCTAGGCAACAAGAGTGACACTCCGTTTCAATTAAAAAAAAAAAAAGTCAATGAATGATCTTGGCTAGTTTGATTTGTTACCCTTTCAGCTTCACTTCTAGTAATATATTGCAGACTTCCTATAAAGTATTCTTCAATTAAAGTTTCTAATACAAAAAAATTTATAGATAATTCTTAAATATTTAAAAAAATTTGGACATCAATATTTTGTTCATTTGACCTGAACTCTTATGCCAAATCCACAGAGATCTGGCAACATGACTCCATATTTTTCTTGCAATTCTGCCTTCTAACAACTACTAAGTTAAAATAAACATAGCATTCTTTGTTCATGCTGTATCAAGCAGATTGTACTCAGGTACCAAAATTATTCATGATTAAACCTCTGATTGGTAGGTTGTAGCTATACTCAATTGGCATATCCTCCAGCAGTGATTACTTGAAATAGTATAAGATTTAAGTGCAAAATTATAGAGGCTGCTTTCCTAAATTTGAGTTATCTACATTAGCTTGTTTTAATTTCAGCTCTTGCAATAGAGTACTTCTCCTGAGGCAGGGGGCCAAGAAGCTAAATCTGAGATGTTGCAAAGACTCCTGATGCAATTACTGTGTGGATAAATGCTACATTACTTCATTTGTGTACTTTAAGTAAACTGGGTCTATTCGGTGTTCTATGAATCTTCTTTCTAATTTCCAACCCAGGACAAATTGAAATTCAATCAGTCCTTGTGTAAGGCACAGGATTTATATTTAATGCATCAAACAAAGTAATAAATATATATATGTATTTATTTCTTTCTGGAAAACAATCATAGGCATTAACAAATCCATGTATAACTATATGCTACTTTCCCAATTAAAATATTCCCAAAGGTTCTCCCTTTCTTGATGGTGATTAGCCATGAAATAAAAGGATAACTTGTTCTCACTAACGCCTAGCCCATAAATGACTGTGGATAATGTGGTCTATGATGTTTGCACTAGTTATTAAACTTAATCCACCTTCTTCCTTCCCTTACAACCTCTCCCTCTTTTTCTATCTTACCTTCTCTTCCACATTTGTCTCTCTTAACCAATCTTTCTTTAGTTTTTTCTATCCTTCTCTCTATGCAAGCCACCAGCAATAGGGGATTTAGATTTATTTTTATCACAGTCAAATTATATTAGAGATTGATTCTTGCTCTTTATATAAATTACTGGTAAATGCTTATTATTAGTATTATTTTAGACAGAGTCTCGCTCTGTCACCAGGCTGGAGTGCAGTGGCGGGATCTCAGCTCACTGCAACCTCCGCCTCCCGGGTTCAAGCGATTCTCCTGCCTCAGCCTCCCCAGTAGCTGGGACTACAGGCACACACCACCATGCCCAGCTAAATTTTGTATTTTTAGTAGAGACGGGGTTTCACCATGTTGGCCAGGATGGTCTCAATCTCTTGACCTCGTGATCCACTGGCCTTGACCTCCAAAAGTGCTGAGATTACAGGTGTGAGCCACCATGCCTGGCGGTAAATGCTAATTATTGATTGGATTTCACTTTGCAGAGAAATTATAGTTCTGTAAGACGGGAGAGTCTGTTTCAATCACAGTTTACACATAATCTTCTGAGTTAATTTTATAACTTAAATTATTCCTGGATCAACACAGGATTTGAGTTAATTTCAGCTTCAGTATTTGCAATAATAAAATGTAAGATATTTAAAGGGGAGAGAATATTATATAAAAATTCCAGTGTAATATGGCTTCAATATCAATATACTGTGTTTCCCAGATGTAAAACTAAAAAAAAAAAAAAAAAAAAAATCATTCAATGATGAAAGCAAGTATACATCCTTTTGTTAGCAGAGGAAAAAGAATTTTGCTGCTATTCAATTATCAAAGTATGATACTTTATGTAAAGAACATTCCTCTTCAATCTCTTTATTACCTATTATACTCAGCTGCATGATTATTGAAATATAATCCAGAAAAACATCAGGATGTTAAAATAATATGGTTCAGGTATGAAGGTGAAAGTAGGAATATCATTTAGGAAAAGGTAGGACAATTGATGCTTATTACTTTTTTAAAGTTTTCTGAAATATTGATTTCTTTAGTTTTTGGTCAACAGCTGTGTATAGTAATAATCTCTCAAAATCAATATCTTGGTTAATACTGATATTCTGAGTGATTTTCGTATTTTATTTGGTTTTCTTTTTAATAATAACCCTGTCAAGCAAAACAGCTATTAGCCCCTTTATAAAAATGAAGAAGCTGAGGCACAGTCACATAACTTGCCCAGTCACGCAGCCAAGAAGGGGCAAAGCTATAGTGTTGACCTAGATTCTTGTGTTACAATGAGTCATTAGGATCTAGGCAAGTACATTTCCTAGTTATTGTTTGATGAGTGATCCCTGTGATTTTACAGAGGCAAAGAAAATGAAGTCATAAAATCGGGAACCTGCATTTGCTTCCAGGAATTGTCAACACCCTTCAACCTAAAGAACTGTTTCAAAGGGACCTGTGGAGTTGGCCAGAACTATCCTTAAGCAGTATCTTTATATTTATTCAGATAATTGACTGAAACCTTCAATTTTCATGTCATAGATTTAACAGATAATTTAGTCTTTAAAATTCTAAAGCTAAGTGTTAGACATTGGTTAGTTTGAGATAGAAATTAATTAAGCTGACCAACTTAGGGCTGCCATAAAATGTTAGCTATAAAGAGTTCTGCCCCCACTCCCAGGTTATTGAATAAATTATCTTACATAGTCCTTTCTAAGACTGTAGTCAAAATTATTATGTGAAGTTTTATAAGCGATAATACTAGGCTATTTTTCCGTTACTCATTTTCTTGTCAAGCAATTACTTTTAACTGATTTTTAAACAATTTGTAATCAGTGGACTACAGAAAAGAAGTGGTTTTAGTTTTCTCCAATCATAGCCTTTTACCATATTGGTGAATTTCCTTTTTTTTTTTTTTTTTTTTTTTCTTCATTCCTAAATGACTGCTTTGGAAAATCCGTAGATTTTAATTTCTTTCAATTTTTATAAATTTCAATTGGGTCTAGTCTATTGAAAAATTCCAATTTTATATTCAATTGAAAGCTTTGTGACCTCTTCCTTTTCCATCCAAAGCTCTTTAAACTTGTGCTCATATGACCCAGAATACAGATAAGTCATCCCCTGAGATAATTAAATGTCTTCACTACTTTCCTCTTGTAGGAATGGGAGAGGACTTTTCACTAACACGGGTCATCTGACAACGTACTTCGTGGCAGGACTCCAAATGCTGAGCCTCGTGTGCTTATTGTGGAGAACCTTGGGGGCCTCCAACTGCACAGTTCACTCTCTCTGGAGGTTTTCTGTGCAGGACTTCTTCACTGTGCACATCACCATTCCCACTGCCACAGTGCCCTGTACTTTACCCTCAGGAATCTTACCAATGGGGATGTATTAGTCAGGTTTCTCTAGAGGGACAGAACTAATAAGATATGTATATATGAAGGGGAGTTTATTAAGGACTGTCGACTCACAACATCACAAGATGAAGTCCCATAATAGGCTGTCTTTAAGCTGAGGAGCAGGGAAGCCAGTCCAAGTGCCAAAACCTCAAAAGTAGGGACGCCAACAGTGTAATCTTCAGTCTGTGGTCTGAGAGTTCCTGTCTAACCACTGGTGCAAGTCTAAGAGTCCAAAAGCTGAAGAACTTGGAGTCTGATGTTTGATGGCAGGAAGCCTCCAGCACGGGGGAAAGATGAAGGCTGGAAGACGCAGCAAGTCAAATCCTTCCATGTTCTTCTGCCTGCTTTATTCTACCTGCGGTGGCAGTTGATCAGTTGGTACCTACACAGATTGAGGGTGGGTCTGTCTCTCCCAGTCCACTGACTCAAATGTTAATCTTTGGCAACACCCTCACAGACACACCCAGGAACAATATTTTGCATCCTTCAATCCAATCGCGTTGACACTCAATATTAACCATCACAGGGGATATTGCATGGATACTTCTCTGATCTACTGTTTTTCTCTGAGTCCCTCCAGCCTTTGCTTACATGAGCGTAGGAGGCAAAGTGCAATTTACTATATAAAAAAGTGTGAAATAAGACACTAGCCTCCCTTTCCTATAAGACTATGCCCTGCCCCCAATCCCTATGCGTAGTTCCCCTGGATTCATTTTACTTGCCTTGAGGGAAGCCCCTTCATTTGACTCGAGTTTGGAAAGGTAGAGAGCTTTATTCCTCCCTCCCTTGGTTAACATCTTACCACAGTTGTGCCCATGCATGGCTTGTTGAAGGAGAAGAGAGGAGGGAGGACAAGATTTGGATAGTAGTTTGAGTTTAGTCATGTCCTAGTCAATTCCACAGGACATGTTAACCTCCCCTCTCTGCATTTGCTTTAGCCAATTGATTGAAATTTGATACATTTTCTCTAACCATATATTAGCTCCAGGCCCACTTACCAGGTAAGGTCCAATCTGACATCTTATTATAGTTTTATATACATATAACTAAATTATAATCTTTTAAATATTATTGGGAAGATGTTGGTCAAGGATACAAAATTTATTTGAAAGGGGAAGTAAATTGAAAGAGGTCTATGGTACATTATAGTGACTGTAGTTAACAACAATGTAGTATATCTTCAAAATTGCCAAAAGAGTACATTTTAAGAGTTCTCACCACGAAAAAATAAGTTTATGAGGTAATGCATATGTTAATTAGCTTGGTTTAGTGATTCCACAATGTGTACATATACCAAAACATTATGATGTACCCCATAAACGTATATAATTTTTTATTTCTCATTTTTAAAAATGAGCATTATTGGCTCATATGTTCACACAGCCTTTTGTTTTCTTTTTTTGTTTGTTTTTGTATTTTATTTTATTTTATTTTTTTTTGAGATGGAGTTTTACTCTTGTTGCCCAGGCTGGAGTGCCATGGCCTGATCTCGGCTCACCACAACCTCCACCTCCCAGGTTCAAGCAATTCTCCTGCCTCAGCTCTCCGAGTAGCTGGGATTACAGGCATGCACCACCACGCCCGGCTAATTTTGTATTTTTAGTAGAGACGGGGTTTCTCCATGTTGAGTCTGGTCTCGAACTCCTTACCTCAGGTGATCTGCCCGCCTCTGCCTCCCAAACTGCTGGGATTACAGGCGTGTGCCACCGTGCCCGGCCCTATAGTTATACATTCTATTTTTAATTTAACATGAGTGTTTTCTACATAACTAAACATTATTCTAAACTGATATATATATACGATTTTATGATGTGGATACGTCAAAAGATAATTAATCTATCACATATTTGTTGCACCCGAACATATTTTCAGTTTTCTTGCCAATATAAAGGTGGTAAGAATGAAAATTATGTACTTAAATTTTTGTGCACATATTTAACTACTTTCTTATAAACAATTTTTGTGGTAGAATTACTGGCTGAAATAATTTTTATCTTTGAAATTTTCATTATGTATATCATGGAATTGCCCTTCAGAAATGTGCCATTTTATATTCTTACCAGCATGTGCGAAGTTGCCCATTTTACTGCTCGGGAATATGTAACATTATATTTCTGAAAAGTATTTTTCAAGTAGAAAAGCAAAATAATGTACAATTGTAATTTTAATTTACTTGATTAAAAGTAATATTAAATACTAACAATAGATCAATTACTCTTTATAGTTTGTATCTTGTGAATTATGTCTTCTTCCGTTGATCATTTTCCTAATTTATGGTAAACTTTTGTGTTTTACATGATTTTGGTATGCTCCCTTAATATCATGAGTGTGAGAGTTTTTCAGTTTTTTCTATGTGCTGATATACATTACAGATTATGGAAACCCTTTTGAAATTCTAAAAGAAGTCAGTTATAATTGATTCAGATTTGCACCATTTTTAGATTTATTTTTTGAAACAGGTTTTCCTAGGTGTTCCATATTTATTGATCAATTAAGGCTTTTCTTCTTTTGTTATATATGCTACTCATTATCTCTTAAAGGGTTCACGTGTGTTATACACTTAAATTGTATTAATATAGAATTATAAGAAGCATTCTAAAATTATTTTACAGCTTCTTCACATTTCTTTTATTCGTTAAAAACATTACTGAAACTGGATATTTGTGTCTTTTTTTCAAATGACAATTGTTGAACAGTTGTTAGTATGGCTGTTTCGGAGTTTTTGTATTTTTTTCTTTTTTCAACTTTTATTTTAGGTTCCAGGATTACATGTGCATGTTTGTTACATGGGTAAATTCCACGTCACTAGGTTTTGGTGTACAAATAATTTCATCACCCACGTAGTGGGCCTAGTACCCTGTTGGTAGTTTTTCCACCCTCATCCTCCTTCTATCCTCTCCCCTTAAATAGGCCCCAACATCTAACATTCCTATCTTTATGTCCATGTGTACTCAATGTTTAACTCCCACTTATAAGTGAGAACATGTGGTATTTGGTCTTTTGTTCCTACATTAATTCATTTAGCATAATAGCTTACAGCTCCATCCATGTTGCTGCAAAGAACACAATGTCATTGTTTTTTATGGCTGTGTTGTATTCCGTGGCATATATGTACCACATTTTCTTTATCTGTTCTACCATTGATGGGCATTTAGGTTGATTTTTTGTCTTTTCTATTGTGAATAGCATTGTGATGAAGATACATATGCAGGTGTCTTTATGGTAGAATGATTGACATTCCTTTGGGCATATACTTGATATTGGAAATGCTGGGTTGAATGATAGTTCTAAGTTTCTTTGAGAACTCTCCAGACTGTTTTCCACAGTAGCTAAACTACTTTACATTCCCACCAGAAGTGTTTAAGTGTTCCCCTTTCTCTACCACCTCACCAACATCAGTTATTTTTTTATGTTTTTATAATACCCATTCTTACTGTTGTGAGATGTTATCTCATTGTGGCTATAATTTGCATTTCAATAATAACTAGTGATTTGAGCAATTTACATATGGTTGTTGGCCATGTGTATCTCTTATTTTGAGAAGTGTCTGTTCATATCCTTGGCCCACTTTTTGATGGGGTTCTTTGTTGCTTGCTTGTTAATTTAAGTTCCTTATAGATTCTGGATATTAGACCTTTTGCGGCTGCATAGTTTGTGAATATTTTCTCCCATTCTGCATATTACCTGTTTACTCTTTTGATGGTTTCCTTTGCTGTACAGAAGCTCTTTAGTTTAATTTCGCCCCACTTGTTTATTTTTGTCTTTGTTGCAATTGGTTTTGGAGATTTCATCATGAAAAGGTCTAATATGTGTGGGAGTCTAACTCTCTTTGTAGGTCTCTAATAACTTGTTTTATGCATCTGAGTGGTCCTGTGTTGGGTGCATATATATTCAGAATACTTAGCACTTCTCGTTGAGTTGTTCTCTTTACCATTATGTATGCCCTTCTTTGTCTTTTTTTATCTTTGTTGGTTTAAAGTCTCTTTTGTCAGAGACTAGGATTGCACTCCCTGCTTTTTTTTGGCTTTCCATTTGTTTGGTAAATTTTCCTCCATCCCTTTATTTTGAGCCAGTGTGTGTCTTTGTATGTATGATGGGTCTCCTGGATATAGCACACCAATAAGTCTTGAGTCCTTATCCAATTTGCTAGTCTGTGTCTTTTAATTGGGACATTTAGCCCATTTATATTTAAGAATAGTATTGTTATGTGTGAATTTGATCCTGTCATCATGATGCTATTAGGTTATTTTGCACTCTGGTTGATGCAGTTTCTTCTTAGTGTCATTGGTCTTTATATTCTGGGGTGTTTTTGCAGTGGCTGGTCCTGGCTTTTCCTTTCCATATTTAGTGCTTCTTTCATGAGCTCTTGCAGGGCAGACCTGGTGGTAACAAAATCCCTCAGCATTTTCTTGTCTGTAAAGGATTTTATTTCTCCTTCACTTATGAAGCTTAGTTTCGCTAGATATGAAATTCCAGGCTGAAAATTCTTTCCTTTAGGAATGTTTAATATTAGCCTCCCGTCTCTTCTGGCTTGTAGAGTTTCTGCTGAGATGTCTGCTATTAGTCTGATGGGCTTCCCTTTGTAGGTGACCCAGCCTTTCTCTCTGGCTGCCCTTAACAGTTTTTCCTTCATTTCGACCTTGGAGAATCTGATGATTATGTGTCTTGGGCGTGATCTTCTCATGGAATATCTTAATGGTGTTCTCCGTATTTCATGGCTGGGGAAGTTCTTCTGGATAATATCCTGAAGTATGTTTTCCAGCTTGTTTTCATTCTACCTGTCTCTAGTCCCCAGGAAGGCTGGGACCAAGCTTTGTTCTCTTGCCCCATGCTATGCTGCAGGGGTCAAGGTATTCTCCTTTGCTGGCAACAACACTCTGGAAGGGAGGTAAGGGGATCACGAAGGAATCCTTGCTGCAGGGTTCCACGGACAAGTGTGCAGCACCAAGGTGGTAGAGTGTCCACAGGCAAGTGTGCACTGGTACAGTGGTGGGGGAGGGTGGCAGGCAAGTGTGCAACAGCTTGTTTTGTCTTGTTTTTAGAAAATTTGTTAAGAGGCTGGGTGTGGTGGCTCACACCTGTAATCCCAGCACTTTGGGATGCCAAGGCAGGCAGATTACCCGAGGTCTGGAGTTCAAGATCAGCCTGGCCAACATGATGAAACTCTGTCTCTACTAAAAAATACAAAAAATTAGCCGGGCGTGGTGGAACATACTTGTAATCCCAGCTACTAGGGAGGGTGGGGCAGGAGAATCTCTTGAATCCAGGAGGCAGAGGTTGTAGTGAGCCAAGATCATGCCACTGCACTCCAGCCTGGGCGACAGAGTGAGACTCCATCTCAAAAAAAAAAAAAGAAAATTTATTAAGAAATTAATTTGGCTAATCTGTGGCATATAAAATATTAGGTTTTAGGACTTGGGATATAATTTATGCTTAGGACATATAGAAATAAGTTCTTGTTTTTAGAGTAATACATATATTTGAAATTGCTTATTTTATGTGTATGTTTTTGTGTGTATGTATGTCTTTGTGTTTTATCTATCAAATGCTGAGTTGTTTCTTTGGTTTCATATAACCATAATTCACGCATTCAAAAGAGCTCATCTTCAAAATTTCTTAAAAATTTTGCTTCAACTGTAAATTTAAGTATTACTGTATATATTTTCTATTTGCATTTGCTTAAGCATATCTTCCCATCCATTTACTATAAATTTCTGTTACATATATATTAATGGCATCTTTTGTATATATTTTCTAACCAAGTCAATATGTTTAATATTAAATTTTACATATAATTAAAATGTTATTCAATAATATTAAATGCTCAATTTAATATTAAATTTTATGTGATGTGATTAAAATTAGTGTTTTTTATCTGCAATACTATGTTATGTTTACTTTCTTATAGACATCAGAGGCTGTCATGAATTTTTCCCTTTGTAAATAACACGATTATTTTCCTTGCCAATAAGTCCTGAGCATTTAAAAAAAAACTTTGTAGTTCAAAACGTTTGCTGGTATCTATTCATATTAATTTTCTTCCATCATATTCATCTTCTTCCTAAGCGCAGTAAGTTTCTTCAAACTGCTTTCACAGGTTTTATTTTCCCTTTATATTTTCCTCTCTTAATATTTTCAGAAAAATTTATTGATTATAATTTGCTTTTGTTTATGTTTTAATCATCAAGCTCCTTTCTAAGAAATATCTCTAATCATTTACTTAAAAGGTTTTTGTCGTATCTTTCCTCTCTTGCATCATTTTATTTTATTTAATCTTGTTTATCTTCTTTATGATGGAGAGATACAGAAATTTTTCTTCATGTCATTGATTAAAATGTCTACAGATTCAAGTAGAACTTCTGTTTTTTACTATCTCCAATGTGGATTTCAGACGTCATGCAAATAAAATAGGATATTATGTGTGGACATGTATGTGTATACATTTTCAAAGGAAAGGGTGTTTTTATCTACTTGCCAATATGTAACTGTATATTTCAATACTAGCCCAGATAAAATATCGTTACTCAACTTTATATTGATATAAACTTGAATCTTGGTGTTTGTGGCAGTCAATAAGGAAAGAGAACTATATTTCCCTTTTAATAGCTAGCTGACCATAGTAAGGTTTTGCTTCTAAAACATTATTTTCTCTCTAAGGTTTTCATGAATATTTAGTAAAAGTCAAAACACTCAGAATTAAAGATAAAATTTGAAACTATTGCCAAATTTTCAGCAGGATTGACATCTCATACAATTAACATAAGAACTGCAATCTGGAACTAATGAAGACTTCTGTCAGTACCAAAAACCTGATTGCTGGCCAGACGTCATATAAAACTGGAGCCTGCCTGGCCTTCTGTTACTCTAATGTTGTACAGTAGCAGTATGCATATGTCCTGTACAACATCTTTTTTCTTACACTGTTTGAGATGCACCAGGGGGACAATAGGCAAGAATATTAGAACCCAAACAGGAAACCAAATTGTTCATACAGAGGTTCCTAGAAAAGCACTGTACTGCTCCCTCCACCAGAAGTGTCCAAAATGTGGTAAGAGTACATTAAAGGGCAGAATGGAAGAAGTACAATAGATATGTGATAGATGGGTAAGATCTTTCCTGAGGCTTTTAACAATTAAGATGATAAAACCATGTAGGCAGCATTGAGGATGTTATTTTATGTGGGACAAAAGGGCAGACATCAAACACATTTAAAATATGTATCTTACTTTAATTGCTTAGTAAAATAAGGGAAAGTGATAATTTAGCTCTGAACTATACAATTTATATTGGAATTTCATTTACCAAGAACAATTTCCTCTTTACCCTCATTCTTCAAACAACATCAAAACACTGTATATAAAGATAAATCGGTAATTGATCTGTGAGTCATCTAACTTAACTGATAGATGTTCCCGACCATTTAATCCAAAGCTATGACCCTTGGACCAATAAATCATGATGTTTTACGTTGTTCACAGCTATTTTCTCATACAAGTAAAGCAAAATAATATAAAATATAATGCAATAGTTGAACCTATGTATTTTAACTCTCATTTAATATAAGAGAAGACCTTTGCAGAATATCCTTAAGGGGGAAAAAAGTAAGACATTTGGAGAAATACCAAACAATCTAATGCATCTATAGTTTAAAGACAAAAAGGGTTGCTTCTTTTCATATCCTTTTAAACAACCAATGCATTATTGATTCTGGAGGTACTGCACCTGCATATTTAAGAGTCAAACAATTTTGAGTCATCTTTAAATAAAATATGATTTTATACTTATATTTTATTGCTTAGGTTACAAAATTATAATTAGATACCTTGAGAGTAATATTTTAGGAAAATAGTTTTAGGTCTTTAAATCTAGACATAAAACGTAGGTAGTTACCAATGGAAAGTTTTGCTCTTCAAATTCTTTCCTCTAAATACATTGTATTAATGATATATACTACTGTATTAGTTGTATTTCAATTATTGGATTCAATTGCATTCCAAAGTCTTATGCTATATTAATTCTATTGTATTAGTACAAATGTACTGCATATAAATATATTCTATACATTATATATTAATTGTAAAATTAATATAGATTTAATATTCCAGCCAGTATCTCTTTTTTGAAATGCAGTTTATACTTTCTAAACCATACATAATATATTTAACACTAATAAGGCACCTTTTGACTTTGAGTCCATCTGCTGACATTTCCTAGGTTTAATAAATGGCCCATAAATGTTTAAAGAAGAAATGTGAGGTATGATCTGTTACCTTCTAGGGAAGGAGAATACACTTTCAGACACTTACCAGTGGGGTAAGAAAAGCTGCATCTGTCTTCATCCTACTTCTGTGGCTAGTGAGGAAGCCTTTCTCACAAGGACCCTTAGAGTAAAGCAGTTGTTAAACTGGGGGCATGTATGCTTACACTCTGCCTTCTTAATTTAATAACTTTTTAAAAAACTTTTCTACACAGTTATATATATTTAAATCAACTTTTAAAAAAGTTTAAAAACTTTTCTACACAGTTATATATATTTAAATCAATAAAATAAATATTGATAATTAATAAAGTTGAGGTTACCAGATTTAATAAAATTAAAGCAACTTTTTCATTATGATGATATAAAATGGCTGTTTTAAATAATCAATTGCACTGATCTCATTACTAACAGTTTTAAATTTAAGAATCCAATAATTTTAAAAATTTCATCATATTACTATATTGATGTGATAGTATTTAGTACTTAAGAAGACGAATAAAGAACAAAGAAGATTTGGAGAGAATTCTAGGAATCTTTATTATGATGCTTGCAAAGGCCTTGTAAAGGCATAAAGATTAATGAAGTTGAGATGAGAATATGTGAGTATAGTTGGACATATTTTTCACCAAATTTACATAAAATGTTTTCTCTGATGTGTATTTTCAAGCAAAATCTCAGTCTTCATTATGGTTAACCTTTCTTTTCACTTTCTCTACTTAGTAACACATATATCAGAGAACTGAAAATGCTCATATCTACAAAGAGGAGAATAGCATATTTAACCAATATAAGAGGTCTGTGAAGATTATATTTTGTGGTGAGAATTCTAGATATTATCTGTTTCTTCAGTGTCATTAGAAGAGAACATTTCCCCTCTTTGCAAGTACAAAACATTAAAAGTATTTATTGTACAAAAATAATTCTACCATCATGTATTCTGATATTTTTTGTAGTTTTCCAGCTGCACTTTAAATTATTTCACTTTTATTGAAGATAATTTTTAAAAACATCAATAATGCAAACTTTTAAACTTATAAAAAAGTAAAAGTAATTAAAACTATAGTGCATGAAAAACTTCTAGATTATAGGGTGACACAGAAAACATGAATTATTTTGAACTGTCTATTCTAAAGATGTGGGATGGATGTGTCATCCTTTTTTTTCTTTCTAAAGTATCCCAGAGACTAGAGTACTGGGTCCAAAGTAAATCTAACAGGAATGGTTTTATAGATTGTGAAATTGAGGTCTAACAGTGTCAAGACAGAAGGCCGTAGAACAAATCAATGGATTAGAAAGGACAGGAACTTGGAAATTTCTCTTACTCTCACTATTACTCAGTAAAAAGATGTGGAAAAATGAAGTTAAATGGTGACAATTACCTTGTAAGTTAAGATTGTGCAGATGGCCAGTACATATAATATTTTGGATGTGTATTTCTGTCTTTTTTTTTTTTTAATTTGGCAGTTTCTTCTTCTTACATGTTTATGCTTAGTTTCTATTTGACAAGTTTTCCCTTTCCTCAGTTAGTTACTCAGTCTTAGGTTCATAGATATCTTTCAGGCAGATACATGAAAAAAAATAGGCAGAACCAATTACAATGAAACAGGAAAATAGGCTAAAAAGCAGAAATTGATACCATATTTATTGCCATTTAAATGGAATTTTTTATATTTTTTGTATTAAAGATAAATAATACGTTGATGTGTGCTAAGTAATTACATATTTTTACTTCATTTATAATATGTTATGGATCCTTTACTTAAGAGATTTTATCATAAGCATCTTTATTTTTGTGTGTTTGGTTTATAAATTTTATTTTCTAATATGCTTATAAAATTTTAAACTTTGAGGCTGCAAAAATGTGGGAAGTAATTGAGACTCCAGATCTTCTTGCAAATATATTCCTGTTTCTGAATAGCATATTGCACCCCTTTGCCCCGAAGCTTCTGGATACACTCAGATGAAGTTTAGTTTACTATCTGCCTACTCTGCGATGAAGACTACCCTGATAACAATGAGAAAACATTCTAACAGGGCATCAGAATGCTCTCAGACTTAACAGCAATACCAGATCTTAGAAGACAGTAGAGTAACGACTTCAAATCCCTGAAGGCATTTAATTTTCAACCTTGAAAAGTAAACGGATGATAAGTAAAATTGACAATAAAGTATACTAAACAAATTCAACTTAAAATAGCATTTTAGAAGTACAGTATGAATATGAAGAAAAATAAACATAGTTTGCACAAAAAAATGGAACCCAAAGAACAGAGTAGAAAAAGAACAGATGGATTCCATTTAATGCCTACTGTTGACTAAAAGGCATTATGGAAGGGATCTTCTGTTTATGTAAAGATTGTAAAGAGATATATAATGTAATGAGAAATGACTATTGAGGCAGGAAAACTACAGCCTAAAATCCAGCTAACTAAGCATATTTAATGACATTTATATAGTGAGCAGGCTGATTTGGAGGGAGAAGTAAACAGATCTTGTGGAATGCCCCAAGTGAGATATTGGATGGAAGATTAGGTGAGGTCAAAGCTGAAACATAAAGCATATTTGTATATGTAAATTTCTGCCTGTGCGATTGGACACTTTTGAGAAGTGTAAACCTCTTCTTCCCCTCACTGGCATGGAGGTTGGTGTGCTTATTTCCCAGAGTTAGCAGCGTCACATTGCTCTTTCTGTGCTACTTATCTGTATCCCTGCAAGGATAGGTTTTATGCTGAATGGCTTTGAGGTTCATGCCTTTGCATGTATTCATCAGTTGAGTTAGGACTGTGTTGCTCTGTAGCCCACTTTTCTTGATGGCCTCTGAGGAGGAAGACTATCCACTGAAGATGAATAGAGAGATATCTATAGTTGGCCAAATTCACTCAAGTGAGAAAATGCAATATGACATTTTTAAACATGCAAGGAATCACAAACCATTATGTCTCTTATAACCCCTTTTTTGGGGGGGCTGTGCTGAGGAAGAAACTTAAAAAAAGATATGGCATCCATGAAACAAGAGATTCCCAATGGTGAGTCGTGAAGTTAATTTGCAGTATTAACACCTGGTCAGTCAAAGTTAGAATAGAAAGATCAGGGACTATGAAAGAGTGGCATCCAATGGGGAAAAAGTTACCTGATATGCCTGGGCGTTTGGAACAACGATTGTGCCTTGACAGGTATGCTGGAGCATATTAAAAAAATATCCAGGAAGACATAGATAACCCAAATGAGTAATAATTTCAGAAAAACTTTTATAATAGAAACCTAATCCTAATACATTACATAAATGATAACATAATCATCCAACAATTTCAATATTGGTAAGACAAGTAGGTTAGCAGGTTTGGGCCATAGGGAAGAGTAGAAGATTTAAAAGTGCTAAATCACTCTAACAGGATATCAACAAATGCTCTGAAAATTGTATCAAGAAGTGTTTACTCCAGGAAGTAAGACTGGTGGTAGGGAATTTGGGGAAAGGACATTACTATTTTTGACATTTGTCTTTTAACATTAAGTAATGTTTTAAAATATGTACTTTATTTTTAAAAAATAAAAATAGACCAGGCACGGTGGCTCACGCCTGTAATCCCAGCACTTTGGGAGGCCGTGGTGGGTGGATCACGAGGTCAAGAGATTGAGACCATGCTAGCCAACATAATGAAACACCGTCTCTACAAAAAAAAAACAAAAAAAAAAAAACAAACAAAAAAAAAAAAAACAAAAATTAGCTGGGCATGGTGGTGCACACCTGTAGTCCTAGCTACTTGGCAGGCTGAGACTGAAGAATCACTTGAATCTGGGAGGCGGAGGTTGCAGTGAGCCGAGATCACACCACTGCACTCCAGCCCGGCGACAGAGTGAGACTCCATCTCAAAAAAATAATAATAAAATAAATATAAATAATTTTTGAAATAATCTACATATTTTGAGGATCTGGTTAGTTTATATTGCTTTCTTATACATTTTATTCTTCTAATAACATAATTATTAGTCCATAGAGTTTCATAAGACATATCTTCTTATCTACATTTTTTCAGATAGGAGTTTGTATCTAGGAGATGTTAAATAACTTGCCTAGTCACATTTTTTAAGTGGTGTAAGGAGTAGAATCTGAGCTTTCTCTGGTTCACTGTTCTATTTATATACATTGCTGTTAATTATGATTTTGGTTGTGAGTTTAATATACTTTCTACACAAGGATTTATTTTACTGGGATTGTCTAAATGCAATGTTTTATCTTCATTGAGAAAATACTTGTATAATGTGATATGCCAAAACAGATGAAAAAATTCTCACTCAGTAATTCCTATTTAAATTGTCAAAACCACTGGGGCTCTTGAGTGGATCTTATCAAGCTGGATGAATTTATAACTAGGTTTATATCAATGTTCAACTGCTGACAACATAATATTGTTTTTTTAAACCTTGAATTATAGGAAAAATGTGTTTTGTGGCAAGTTAGAAAACAGTAGAAAATGAACTGTCCCTGTGGAGATCTGCACTGTGTACAAGAATAGTTCTCTCTTGTCCTGTAGTGTTTACATCAAGGATACTTTAGGCACCTGTGAGACATGATCTCAACCATGCTCATAGCTCCTAGGACTCAGCTCATAGGATTCAAAGAAGCTATGGGAACAAGTGGCCTTAACAAAAGATAATTTAGGCTCTCAGATCATACATCCAATTGTGTCACGATCCTTTTATTCAAGCTTGATTAAAGTGATAAATTATAGGTGCAAAGCTGATGGACACTGCATAAACACAATATGTGAATTGAATGATGAATTACATATATATACACACACATATATATGTAATACATGTGTTACATGTATATATATACACACATATATATGTGTGTGTATATATATGTATGTGTGTGTGTATATAGGTATGTGTGTGTATATATATATAACGGAAGAACAGGACCAAGGAAATAGCATAACATGTAGCTAACCTCTTTTTTTCTGTGTTGGAGTTGTGAGTTTTATTTCCTCTGGCCTAATGAAAAAAAAAACAGTTTTACTGACTATAGAAAGAATGTGTTGTAAAAGATACCCATCTAAACAGACGACTTCAACATAAATATAAAAAACAAAAAGTGTATGTATGTATATATAGTGTGGTTGTGGGATTAATTACCAATCCCTGTTCACTAAAGATACTGGGGATCTTTTCTACCTTGGTCCTGTATAGAATTTTTTTTTCTTTATTTTGAAAATTTGTTAATTTTCTCCTACTAAGACAGTTATAAATCAGTTCACATTTTTTTGAGGTAGGTATTTGGATAAAAGTAATATCATCTTTGCAAAGAATTCTGGTTTTATATAATTATTTAAATTTCAGTTATTAATATGCAAAAAATGCCTTTGACTTCTTTTAAATAACTTTGATTTTCCAATTTTTATTGTCATGGAGATTTTGGAGTTGATGGAGACATGACTCCTATTGTGTCCAAATATTTTTGCTAATAACTTCTCTTTTACTGAGATGGGACACTCTCACAGTTATTTTTATCAAATTGTAAATTCTGTTCTTATTTTGCTACTTTGGCCAGAGTTCTGTCAAGGGCCAGCAGCTGCGAGTAAAAATTATGAAGTTTAGTTGTTTGGACATCTCATCACATTTATAAGTTTTGTGTATACGTAAGAGGAAAAGACAGTGACATAGTTCCTACATTTGCTTTGAATATTTTGTCAAAAATTGTATTAAGACTTTATGCTAGTCAGCTTTTCTATATGTCTCCTTTAAAAAATATTTTGTTTTACACATATCTGAGCACTGAGAATATGCTGAATTGAATACTTTGAGTTGGCTGTATAGGAGGCCCCAAGGAAGTGAGGCAATAGACAATAAACACATAAACCAACAGAAAAGATCATTGTGACCGGAAGTCATGATTTTAACAACAATTTTGAGGAAATGCAATATTTTAAAGATTCCTCTAAATATTAAAGCACATTTATTTTCAGTAGCAGTGTGGCAAGCAAATAATTCCTTCTTTGTTTTTTGATCTTTGCATTAGTTTCTTGGGGATACATCGGAAGAAAGTTTTCTATGAAGTACCACAAACTTGGTGGCTTAAATCAAGAGAAATGTATTCTCTCATTACTCTGGGTGCTATAATTCATTCTGAGGAAGAATCCTTCCTTTCCTCTTTCTAGCTTCTGATGGTTGCTGGCAGTCCCTGGCATTCCTTGACTTATAGCTGTATCACTCCAATTTCAGCCTTTGTTTTCACATATCCTCCTTCCCTCAGTGTGTGTCTGTCTTCACAGGTCTTTGTTTTTTCTGGTTTTTGTTTGTTTGTTTTTGAGACAGGGTCTCATTTTGTCACCCAGGCTACAGAGCAGTGGCACAGTCATGGGTCACTGCAGCCTCAACCTCCTGGGCTCAAGCAATTCTCCCACCTCCATCTTCTGAGTAGCTGGGACTACAGGTGCACGCCACCATGTCTGGCTAGTTTTTAAAATTTTTGTAGAGATAGGGTCTCACTATGCTGCCCAAGCTGGTCTCAAACTCCGGGTCTCAAGTGATCCTCCTACCTTGACCTCCCAAAGTGCTGGGATTATTTGTGTAAGCCACTGCACCTGACTGTCACAGGCCTTCTTATAAGGACAGCAACCATAACATAGGGCCAACCATGAGCCAATATGGCCTGGTCTTAACTAAGGATATCTTCAACCATTCCATTTCCAAATAAGATCACATTTATATAGCTTTATTTGAGGTTTAAACATTCATAATTTTAATATGTTTTTATTTAAAAGTGAGTATTAAATAGTTTCTTTTAGTAGAAATTAGTGTTTGTTAGAATATATAAAGAGCTTTGTAATCAGATAGATGTGTTCAAATTCCTTCCTTCTCTTTTGACCTTGAGCCAGTTAGTGATCCACTGATTTTTTGTAAAATCCAGTTACTAATTATCTCAGGTAAATTCAGATGACCTGACTGATTCAAACCCAAGAAATTGCTGGTAGATGTCATCTCCTCCTTCTTTATATCTGTATTGTTAAAGGAAGAGAGACTCTAAGAAATGTACCCAGAGACAAGTGATTATTTTGTCAAGCTAGGGAAGATAATGCAACATTATAAAGTCATTTGGACTGATTTTCTTTTCTATTCATATTTTCTACTAGAAAAATAATTTGTAAATAAATTCTTTGTCTTCAGAGTAGGATAATAAATGCCATGCATAAAAGGCTTGTTCTCCTCAGCATTGGCCTAAGAAGAAGTTGTCAGGATTTGGATAAATCTCCCCATTACTGAGACATTGACCTCATCCTTCAGGATGTAGTTAATATTCATTTTTTATTTGTCTGGACTGAAGAATTGTTATGATCTGAAAGGGGATTTTTAAGGAAACTGCAAGTGATTTACTGATGGATGACTTACTACTGCTTACTGGTATCCTTAATGTCCCACTGGGCTACATTTTCTCTGACTTGGGGCAGTTGCTGCTCCATTCTCTCTTTCTTTCTCTTCCTTCCTTCCTTCCTTCCTTCCTTCCTTCCTTCCTTCCTTCCTTCCTTCCTTCCTT
>NW_022326531.1:628220-633246 GCF_002776525.5 Piliocolobus tephrosceles | reverse complement strand
CTTCCTTCCTTCCTTCCTTCCTTCCTTCCTTCCTTCCTTCCTTCCTTTCTCTCTCTCTCTTTCCTTCCTTCCTTCATTCCTTCCTTCCTTCTTTCTTTTTTTCTCATGACCAGACCAAAATACCTCTGTTGATTTATTCAGCCCCCATCATGCCTGCACTGATGAGGATTATCTGCTTAGATCCCCATTCTCACAGTTAAACCAGACCCAACTTGGCTTTCTATAAAGATGCTATGTAGTTTAATTTAACAGCTGGAGTTTGACCATACTCTTTTCTCTTAGTTCCTGGTAATGTAGCATAATACTTAGCAAGAAAATTTTGGTCCCTTTATTATATTTTCAGAAATCCCAAGAACAGAAAATGCTAAATTATCCAATAGATCTATACTTTTAAAAATATCTCTATATGACTTATTAAATGATTTGAGAGTAGAAAACTTTCTTCAATATTACTATGTTTAAAAAATTCCTATAAAATTGATTTTATTCCTTGAACTCTGTCAAATGTCTGCTAAGATATTAGCATCTATATATTTTATATTAGCATCTGTATATTAGATGTTTTCTTTTCCACCTGGGGCAATATAAAGGGAGTATAGAGAGGCAAGGGGTATAAATATATCCTTCAAAGTCTTCTACTGTGGTGATGGTGGGCTATGATACATGACAATTTAGAAAATGTTAAATTCATTTTATTTAACTCTGATCAGTTTTGCAAATGTTTGTATACATATTGATATAGTTTGAATATTTGTCCCTTCCCAAAACTCATGTTGAATTGTAATCCCAAATGTGGAGGAAGTAGGGCCTGGTGGGATTTTTTATTAGTCCATTCTTACATTGCTATAAAGAACTACCAGAGACTGGGTAATTTGTAAAGAAAGAGGTTTAATTGGCTTATGGTTCTGCAGGCAGTACAGGAAGCATTGCTAGGGAGGCCTCAGGAAACTAACAATCATGATGGAAGTCAAAGAGGGAGGAGGCACATATTACATGCCCAAAGCAGTAAGAAAAGAGTAAAGAGGGAGGTGCTACAAACTTTTAAACAACCAGACCTCATGAAAACTCACTCACTATCATGAGAACAGCAAGGATAAATCTACCCCCATGATCCAATCACCTCCCACCAGGCCCCTCATTCTACATTGCAATTCAACATGAGATTTGAGTGTGAACACAAATCCAAACCATATCATTCTAACCCTGGCCCCTCCCAAATCTCTTGTTCTTCTCACATTGCAAAATACAATAATCCCTTGTCAACAGTCTCCCATTCGTAACTCATTTCAGCACTAACTCAGAAGTCGACAGTCCAAAATCTCATCTGAGAAAAGTCCTTTCCACCTATGGTCTGTAAAATCAAAAACAAGTTAGTTACTTCCAAGGTACAATCAGGATACCAGCATTGGGTAAATACACTCATTCCAAAAGGAATAAATCAGACCACACAAAGTGGCTTCAGGTCTCATGCAAATATGAAACCCAGCATAGCAGTCATTAAATCTAAAAGCTCCAAAATAATCTCTTTTGACTCCATGTCTCACATCCAGGTCACACTGAGGCAAGGGACAGACTCCAAGGCCTTGGGCATCTCTTTGCTCACACATGTGAACATATGCCATTAGCAGCAGCCAGAACCATATCTTGAATGCTTTGCTCTTTAGAAATGTATTCCACTAGATGCCATAAATCATCTCTCTCTCAAGTTCAAAGTTCCACAGATCTCTAGGGCAGAGGCACAATGCCTCCAACCTTTTTGCTAATGAATAACAAAAGTGACTTTTGCTCCAGTTTCCAATAAGTTCCTCGTCTCCATCTGAGGCCTCCTCAGCCTGTACTTTATTGTCCATATCACTATCAGCATTTTGGTCACAACCATTCGACAAGTCTCTAGGAAGTTCCAAACTTTCCCTCATCTTCCTGTCTTCTTGTGAGTCCTCCAAATTGTTCCAGTCTCTGCCCATTACCCAGTTCCAAAGTTGCTTCCACATTTTTACGTATCTTTATAGGAATGCCTTACTTCCCAGTACTAGTTTTCTGTGTTAGTCTACTCTCACACTGCTATAAAGAAATACCTGAAACTGGGTAATTTGTAAAGAAAAGAGTTTTAATTGACTCACAGTTCCACAGGCTGTACAGGAATCATGGCTGGGGAGACCTCAGAAAACTTACAATCATGACAGAAGGTGAAGAGGAAGGAGGCGAGTCTTAAATGGCCAGAACAGGAGGAAAAGAGTGAGGGAGGAGGTGTTACACATTTCTAAACAACCAGACCTTGTGAGAACTCACTCACTATCATGAAAAGAACGAGGGGGAAATCCACCCCCATGATCCTATCACCTCCGGCCAGGCCCCTCATCCAACACTGGGAATTACAATTCAGCATGAAATTTGGGCTGGGACACAAATCCAAACCATATCAAAGACTTTGTATCATAGGAGCAGATCCCTCATGGCTTGGTGCTGTCTTCACAATAGTGAGTGAGTTCTTGTGAGATCTGGTAATTTAAAAGTGTGTGGCAACCCCCACCACCACATTCTCTTTCTTGCTTGTTCCTGCTTTTGCCATGTAACTTGTTTGCTCCCCTCTTCATCCTCTTCCACGATTGTAAACTTTCTGAGGCATCCCTAGAGAATGAGCAAATGCCAACACCATGTTTCCTGTAAACTCTGCAGAACGACGAGCCAATTAAATCTCTTTTCTATATACATTACCCCGTCTCAGATATTTCTTTATAGTAATGAAAGAAGGGCCTAATGTACATGTAAAATAAAGAAACTGTCAGTTAGGATATTCTGTTTACCAAAATATACAATCAAATAACTGGATACAACTTTCATTGTTTACATGAAATAAGGGTGTTATGGTTTAAATATTCAGTCTATTTGTTTTTTGAAAGGGAGACCCTCATTTTTTTTTTGTATTTTGCTACTTATGCTTAGCAGACTTCATTCACAATTTTGGGTATTAATGAGCAGATTAAATATAATCCTTTAGAAAACATCATGCCCTAGTCATGTCATAGGTACGGCATTTTCATGATACTTTCAGTAATAAAATCCCTGAAAATCATCAAAAAACAACTCCCTTTGCAGACTATGCTGAAATTGTTTGGCTATGGGGATGTTCCAATGTATGTATAAAATATGATAATATTACTACTTCAGTAGCATCTTAGGTTTGTTCAGTAAAAAAGAAGAAAGAAAAACACTTCTGTATGCTTGGAAAGAAATTTCAGCAGCAAAGGGACTCTTTAGAATATTTAAAATAAAACATATGAACCCATCACTCAAAGTGATAGAATGTTCTTCTTTAGGCAATCAGCTCTTCATGAGAAGATCAATTTGTCATTTGCAGCTTTATGGTTTTGTTTTACAAGTAAAGGAGTAAACTGTAACCATTGATTGGTAAACTATAGGCTCCTGCATAATTTTCTAAATATAAAATATGTTATTTTCTGTAAATATTAGAGATGCATTCTAGTAAAGATAATTTGATGTGAATTGATCAAGTGAGAGGAGTTGATACATAAAAAAATCATGTAGTCTCATTTTTATTATAAATCTTATTTTTGTAGCCCATGTGTTATTTTCTTAATGACTTTTCTTTACCTATCCATTGAAGATAAATAATTGGAAAATAGCAGCAGAACATCTATTACGGCTTGGTATCACTTTATTATTGGACTATGTCTATGAGCTACTGCTAATATTTTTGTCACTCCACACTTTCATACATTGAAAATCTAACCATTAATTTGATGGTATTAACAGGCGGGGACTGTAAGGGGTGAATAGATGATGAAGGTGAAGGTTTCATGAATGAAATTCATGCCATTATAAATGATGACCCAAAGAGTTGCCTTGCTGCTTCCACCATGTGAGGACCCAGGGAGAAGGTACCATCTATGAGAAGGTAGGCCCTTCCTGGACACCAAATCTGCTGGCATTTAGATCTTATGCTTCTCGGCCTCCAGAACTGTGGGAAATAAACTTCTGTTATTTAGAAGCTACCGAGTCTGTGGTACTTTGTTTTAGTAGACTGAATGGAGGCAGATGACTACAACTGTCCTTAATAAAGATATTTAATTAAAAAGGTGAAGTTTATATAATTATCATTATGAATATACTTTCATGTAATATATTTTAGAAAATTAACAAAAATATGGATCTTTATTCTTTAATCAGATTATACCACTTGAATGCACTATATATGACTGGTTCTCTGACTTTTCAAATAATAATGTCTATCATTTTTAACTACTTGATATAAGAAAGTGTTTACAGAGAAGGATGCTTTTGCAATTTGTTTAACTTCTAATAAGATAATACAGTGAATATTAATTCTGTCACTTATGTAAAAGTTTGTTAAAAAATACAAAAGCAAAGTGTTTAATATTGGGAGGAGCTTAGTAAAAATAAAGCATTTATCTTAGTTGGTTTGTTTCTTTTCATTAGATGATTAACATTTTGTAGTCTTTTATATTATTCATTTTCCTTTGCCTGCCGTGAAATTAAGGGACATGTGATGGAATGATTAATCGCAGGAATTATTTTATCTTGGCTTTTGACTCTATTTTATCTGTCTCTAGTATGATTGCTATATTTGTTTTCTAAAATGTAAATTATCTTTTAGTTATCCAAGCATTTACATGTACAAAATCTCCTTTTCATTTTTTAAAAATTACAGATAGTCCAGGCACAGTGGGTCATGCCTGTAATCCCAGCACTTTGGGAGGCAGAGGTGGGCAGATCATGAGGTTAAGAGATCGAGACCATCCTGGCCAACCTGGTGAAATCCCGTGTCTACTAAAAAAAAAAAATTAGCCAGGCATGGTGGTGCACAACTGTAGTCCCAGCTACTTGGGAGGCTAAGGCAGGAGAATCGCTTGAACCCGGGAGGCAGAGGTTGCAGTGAGCTGAGATTGTGCCACTGCACTCCAGCCTGGGCGTCAGAGTAAGACTCCATCTCGAAAGAAAGAAAGAAAGAAAGAAAGAAAGAAAGAAAGAAAGAAAGAAAGAAAGA
>NW_022326531.1:615266-628210 GCF_002776525.5 Piliocolobus tephrosceles | reverse complement strand
AGAAAGAAAGAAAGAAAGAAAGAAAGAAAGAAAGAAAGAAAGAAAGAGAGAGAAAGAAAGAAAGAAGATTCCCCATTAAAGCTTACCATAATCCCAAGTAGTAACCAAAGTTATCCCTTTAGTTATCTTTCTAGAAGGTATCTTCTGGTGCCTTTATGATAGTGTTTCTTTATTGTGAATTCTGAGACATGGATTCAAATACTTTAAATGCCAGTATATGCTTCCAAATTGCCTTCAGAGTGACTGTAACATTATATATAAAGCATTCATTTATGCATTACTTTATTCAACCATATATGTGGTATAATACTGAAGAAGATATATATTCTTGAATATATATATATTTTATATATATATAGACAGAGAGAGAGAATATATAAGAATATATCTCTCAGGAATATTTAACATCAAGACTGTAGTAATAGTGTAGGTATAAACAAATTCATCAAAGCCAAGAAAAGAATGACTAGGAATAGACCTACATATACATGGTCAGTTGATTTTATTCTCAAGAATATATATCTTCTTGAGTGCTACAATAACATCTTTTTGCCTTCCCAGACATATGCTTCTGTATCCTGTTCTCTGTCCTAGGAGGATCACCTACTTAACCACAGGAATGGGCACCTTTAACCTCTGGCTTCCAGTTGAGTTCAACCTCAGAGCCCTGACAAAAGAGCAGAGGGAGAAAGGAAACTAAAATTAAGGCTCCTCTTCTGTTTAGTTTCCTTGAGCTAGATGTATCCCAAGAAATACACAGCTCCTCTTTTCTTCCAGGTTCCAATAATCACCCTACTCCTCTTAATTCTTTGGCTAAGAGCCTCAGTGTTGCTAGTCCCAGGGTACAAAAAAAGCCCCTTGTGATCTCTGTCTCCTGATCCTATCTAGTATGTTTGTCCTTCACTGAGCATTCCTTGCATTATTGAGTGTGCCATCACTTTCCTGCTTGGCCCTAACTGACCTAAGAGCATTTTAATTGCTAAACTCAACTTTAGCTGCTGGGAATACAGGAGGGAAAAATACAATAAAACAGTAACTGCTCCCACAAAGGAAAGCTCAAAGCCAGATGGCTTCCCTGGTGAATTCTAGCAAATATTTTAAAAAGAAAAACAGAAACTATGAATATACTTTTAACAAAAAAGAGCTTTATAAAAAGAGATATTTTAAAACAACAATGATATATTTAGCTTACAAATCTATGAGGAGACAAGTTGTGCTCACTCTGATGGGTGATTTTTTTGGTCTTTGCTAAGCTCATGCAGGCATTTGCAGTCAGGTGCTTGTTGGCTAAAGCTAGGTTGGTACAGGATGCACTCAGCTGGGTAAGACTGTCTTTTCTCCATGTGATCTTTCAATACCAAGCAGGGTGCCTGGGCTTGTTTGCATGACAACCAGGTAGAAAGAAGAAGCATGCAAGGTTGCCTGGTATGTCAGCTTGGAAATGCATATCATTAATTATGCCATATTCCATTGGTCAAAGAAAGTTGTACCTGCCAGAGGCTCTCAATGGTAGGAATTATAAAGTGCTATTGCAAAGGTGAGGTACAGTTATGTATGAAATCGATTATAATTATCTAAATTCAATCTATACTTAGTTGTAAATCAACAAAGAAATATTTACTCGTGAAAATGGCCCAACACTTTTACTTGTTTCTTAATCTTAAGCTTTTAGGAGTCTTTAAATATGTTTTGCATACAAGTTATTTGTCAGACATATGCCTTGGGGCTATTTTCTCTTAATCTGCAGTTTGCTCATTTAATTTCTTAATGGTTTCTTTTGATAAGCACACAGTTTTAATTTTGATGAAGTTGTATTTATGATTTTTATATGGTTAGTGCTTTTTTATAATATCCGAGATATCTTTACATACCTCAAAATTGCAAAAATGATCTTTACACATTCTGCTAAAACATTATTTTATATTTTTTTCATTTAGGTCTATGATGATCTTCAAATTAATTTTTGTTATAGTATGAGGTAGTAGTTGGGGTTCATTTATTTCCCATACAGTTATCTATTTCAGAACCATCTGCTGAAAACTTTCCCGTCAAATTGCTTTGAATCTTGTCAAAAATTAATTGACCGTGTATGTGTGGATCTTTTTCTAGTCATTCTTTTTTTGGCGTTGATCTATTTGTTTATACCTACACTATTACCACAGTCTTGGTTTTATAGTAATTCTTGAGATCAGATAATATAAATCCTCCAAGTTTGTTCCTCTTTTTCAAGACTGTTTCAGCTATTCTGTGTCCACAGAATTTTCATATACATTTTATAAATTGCTGGTCCATTTATACAAAAAATGATTGCTGAGTTCTGATTAAGGGGGTATTGAATCTAAATAACTACATTAAACAGGCTAACAACTGACTTTAAAAATGAGCAGAATGCTTGAAAAAATACTTCACAAAATTTATACATGAATGGATTTAAGCTTGTGAAATGGGGCTCAATATTATTAGGCATCTGGGGAATTTAAGTTAAAACTATGATGAAGTACTACTTTACACCAAAAAGAACTGCTGAGATCAAAACAAATGACAACAGGAAATAGGGGCAAGCATGGAACAGCTGGGATTCTCTTTTTGGCAGTTTCCTAAAAACTAAACTTTCATCCTTCCTGTGGTACAGCATTGCCACTCTTCAGTAATCCCTCAGGAGAAATGAAGGCATCGGCCTCCAAAAAGAGCTGTATTCGAATGTTTCTGGTAGCTTTATTCACAGCTACCTAAAACTAGAAATAACCCAAATGATCTTAACAGGAGAATGAATGTACAATTTGCAATCTACACATACGATTGAGTACTACTCAACAAAATGAAAAGGATTAATAAATTATTGATCCATATGACAACATGAGTAAATCTCAAAAAAAGTTGCATGAAAGATGTCAGACAGAAAAGAGTTTATGTATACCCTATGATTTTTATGTATATGAAGTTCAACAGCAGGAAAAACTAACCAATGGTGATAGATATATGACCAGTGATCGCAGTTAGGTTGGGAAAGTTTGGTGGAAAAGTGTATGAAGAAATTCTCTGGAGTGAAGGAAATATGATGCATCTTGATTTGGGTGGTAGTCACACAAGTGTATACATTTGTTGAAACTCTTTGAACTGTGTACAGACAATCTATAATTTCACTAATATAAGTTATAATTCAATAATAATAATGATACAATATGACAAAACAAAAACAAATTATTCTTGAAGAATGTAAAGACTGCAGTTGTGCCTATATGTACTGCTTTAGTCCTCCTTTAACTTTACTGCAGGACAAGGCAGAATAGGAGGAGTCTAGGGGACTCCCTCCTTTGCCAGTGTTTGGAAAAATTTCTTCCTTTTGCTAAAGCGTAATGACAAATAATTTCACTTCAACAATCAGGATTAAACATCCAGCCACGTTATCCGAACCACCTCCCAACACTTCTGCTTATTTTTACAATGTCTTTCAGTTCTGACAATAGCCTGTGGTATTTCTAACCTTTCATTCCTTGAAAACTCTTCATTCAATGGTGCAAATTTTGCTCCCGTATATAGTAATAACTCTAAACCAACATGACTCAGAATCATGAGAACATAAGGCAACAATCAGTGTGAAATCACTACAGTTAAACAGGAGAGATGTAACTCCTACTTCCACACTTGGTTAAACTGATCCATGAATTTTGATTTGTTTAAGAGAAGCAGCACCATATATTTATCAGTACTCCTAATAGGTAGTGTATATTGTAGGACAGTACTCTAATATCACAAGGTGTTATTTCCTGTAAAGCAATATTTATCCATTCCATAATGTTAGTTACTTCTGGATGATGGTATACATGGCAAAAGACCAATACATCTTCAGCCAATTGCCTTATTTTTTCTTAAACAGGGAGTGTTTTGGCCAGAGTAATGTTCTATGGAGCCCTATACTAGAATGTAAGATAGTAAGAATCCATAGATAATTCAGTTGACAAGAAGAGTAAACAGAGGAGGAGAATCTAAATTCAGAGTAAAAACTTACTCTGTTCATAAGAAATTGTTGCCTCTGAAGATGAGAGGCATCTGTATAATCTTCGTATCACCAGTTGGCTTGCTGCTTGCTCTGGGTATGGTACTGCATTTGAACTGCAGAGGTGGTTGCTAATGTGAAAGTGCTGGATGCTTGGTCGTAGAGGTACCCAATTAAATCTTGCTGAGGATTCTATGTTAAAATGAAAGTACAAATGATTAACTCTGTTACTATGGCTATTTGTTCAAAAACTTATTAACACTGGTGTGTCTGAAAAAAAAAATGGCAAATTGACATAAAGTGGGCTATTTTGTCCATGTGATTACTGACTGACTCATTCAGAAAACAATTTGGTGATTTTTATATGAGGCATACATTTCTTGCAATGTGGGTCTATTACTAGATGATATACCCCACAGCCCTGGATCTTCTAGAAAATCCACTGAAATGACAGAAACCTATCATTTTGTTATGGAGCAAAAGGGGCTTGCTGCCTGATGTGCTAGAAGCCAATACAATGACACCAGGTTTTTGAAAAAAAAAAAAAAAAAAAAAAAACAAAAAAAAACAAAAAAAAACTTTATATTGAAAGTCGACTCTCAAGGAGATGTAAATCAAGCTCAAGTCTGTCTTCCCATGCTGGCTTCAATGCTGTCTTTTTATTAGAAATGGTTCAAGGGATAGATTCTGAGATTAGTAGGTAATTGGTAGAAGGAAAGGGGAGGTCTGGCAAGTCCTTGGACATGACAGTTCATGGTAACTCTTGGGTTGCATGTGCAAATTCAAGGAGAGTTAGTGTGAAACACGTGGTGGAAATTCAGACCGTGACGTCAGTAAGCTCCTTCTGTGCAAACTCCAGTCAGCCATCTTAGTTCCTACCAATTTTAGCCAGTTGTTTTTTATCTCACAAGCAGAGGGCATTTCAGCATTGCAGCAAGTTGTTTCTTTTCTTATGTGCTATCCTGCAAACTCAAGAATTTTTGTTAGTTACCAGGTGCTTACTCTTTGAGATAGTTTCAGTTTTAGCTTTTCAGCAACTGGCTTCTTTTCTTATTTGCTATCTTATAAATCCAAGAATGTAGTCATTGGTTTCTTTAACTCTTTAGGCCACAGTTTCAATTTCTTAAGATTTATCTCCCATAACTGACATCCATGTGCCATACTAAGGCATTTTAATATCTTCTGTGTCTTACTTATGAGAACATATTAGCATTACTTCATCAATATAATGTGTAATTTTGATGTTCAGTGGCTATGCTAATATGATTAAGACCTCTTTGGATTTTGGATTACTACATGGTAAATAGCAGAAGCATTTATATAAATTCTAGATAAGTCAGAGATGGCTTCTTGTTGTCACTGCTTGGTAAAAGCCAACTGTTTCTAGTATTCCCTTTTTATTGGAATACACATAATTTTCTAGATCAGTGGATTCATAACAGGGTCCAGCAGTCGTATAATTTACTCAAGTTAGAAGGCCACATTTACATCAGCAGCTCTCTTTAGTATGAGCCAAACAGTCAATCTAAAGGGGTATGTGATAGCATCACCCTAGAATTTTCCACTAGGATGAAATGTTCTTTTAGATTTACTATTTTGAGCTGTGGTGGGAGAGCCAAGACTTCTACTTGCCTCCTCATACAAACCTAGCTCCAGATATTCAGAGTTGTTGAGTGAATTTATTCCAAATACACACTGAAGAATTGGAGAACTAATCAAAATACTAAGGGCCAGCTGAATCATGTATGAGCAGCAATCTAGCCAAAATTCAGTCAATCAATGATGTTCCCTCCCACCTTGGTTAGGAGATGGACAAGAAGTTCGCACATGATGGATCAACTCCGAATGTCCTTATCCTTTATGTATTTGGGTTCCTTTAGCTAAATTTGTACTCAGGTAGAGTCCAACCAAGGAAACAAAAGGTAGACTTACTACAGTATTTAAAACATACATAATATAATACATGGGATTTGTTAAATAGGTGGTGGAATATCTGAGAATCCACATACTGTAATGAATGATGAGAAAAAGCCAGATTCTTGTTAATGCTGTTACCATCCATCAGCATGTATGGACAAAGGAAGGAGGCAGATTTGCTAGAATCCAAGCATCACAGAGTCAACTAGAAGAAGCTGAAACCACAGCAGATCTGTCTTGTGAAAGCTGGGGATGTGGACAAGATGGCAATCATTGAAGTACTCTGTGTGAAAAACAGAGAATGTGTAAGCTAAATATTCTGGCTTGTCCCTCCCACCTTCCAAACTGCCTCTAGTTCCTCTTGTTAACTGAGCTAAATGGTAAGCCAACTTGTAGAGCCTGGAAATACAGCTTGTAGGACTCAGCTGAAATGCAGTACAGAACAGGAAATAGGTGAGAAATAGATCTAAGCTCAAATAGGCCAAAGAATGACACATTATACCAAAGGTTCTGATGATCTGCTGCTAAGAAATAAGCCATACCAAAACTAAGTATCTTAAAGCAATGACAATTTATATTTTGTTCCTGAATAGGCAAAAATATACAGGGTTCTGCTACACTCAGTGTCCGCCTCAGTGATCTGGAATCATCCGACATTTTGTTTACTCACTTGTCTGGTGCTCAATGCTGGTCATCTCCTGGGACCTCAGATGAGGCTGTGCCTGAAACAACTCTATCTGGCCTTTCCATGTGGCTGCTTGGCATACTCACAGTATGGTGGCTTGATTCCAAGGGTGAATATCCAATGAGGAATAGATTGTGAATTGTTACTTTTGACATAGTCACAGGCCTGTCTGAATTTCAAGGAGAGAGACCATAGACCTACACCTCTTGGTGGAAGAGTGTCAATATCATATTATAAGAGGACATGTGAGATAGAATATATTGATTTGGACATCCTCAGAAAGTATATCTGACATATCAAGAAATTTGGAGAATTCCACTTCTTTTAGTTTAGGCAACTGATTGAGTATATTATTGGCCAACTAACAAACTCCAAAATTATATTATATCACACAGCTTTTTGAATTCTGAATCCCTTATTTGTGTGTCCAAATTGTTGAACTTAGCCTTCTGCTCTATCATCTTAGAATCTATCCCCACATATTCCTCAGGTTGTTCCCAGTATAAATTCTCAACATTTTTGAGATTTGAGTTTGTACTTTTATGGGTTTAAATCTATGTTATTTATTTATTTATGAGACAGAGCCTTACTCTGTCTCCCAGAGTGAAGTGCAGTGGCACAATCATGGCTTACTGCAGCCTCTACTTCCCAGGCTCAATCAATTCTCCCAACTCAGCTTCATGAGTAGCTTGGGACCACAGTCATGCACTGCCATGCCTAGCTAATTTATTTTTATTTTTTTATTTTATTTATTTTGTGGAAACGGGGTCTCCCTATATTACCCAGGCCAGTCTCAAACTCCTGGGCTCAAGTGATCCTCCTGACTTGAACTCTCAAAGTGTTGGGATTACAGGCATAAGCCACCATGCCCAGACTGGGTTTAAATTTATTTTGTTCCTTTGAGGCATCCTAGACTTTACAAGACTTGAGGGTGTTTTGAAGTAAGTAATGAAAAAATTTGATTTCCTTTGCCAATAAAGTGCCTTAGTGACATCGTCACAAGAACTTCAAGGAAGCTATCAAGAGTCTCAAAAAATAGGAGATATTTTTATCTTTCCAAGGATGGTCTTGATTCCTCTATTATGTCTTCCATTAAATGAACAGGTCCCCTTGTTTCAAACATGAGTCTAGTCAAGGCTGTGAATTCAGCTATTGTTATAATTTTGTAATTATAGATTAAATATTATGGCTATAATTGATAAGTTTACTGTAGTAAGATAAATTTCTCATATCCTGGTTAGATATTGTGCTGGGAATTTTTGAATTCAAGTTTATAGTTCATTCTCTAAAATTTTGACCTGTTTAGACACAATCCACCAAGACTTTCTCATATTACTCATTATCATATATTTGATTATGATGTCTTACTGGTCCTTCAAAGTCTTGCCTTCAATAAACTCTTCAACCTAGGTGATCAAACATTATTACTGCCTATAATCTAAAGATGTAATAGAGATCAGATTATAGAAAGCACTGAAAATCATTATTGTTATTATTAATTTTATTGTTATTATTAATTTTATTGTTATTTATCCCTTTCTATAAGACAGGCAGGGATACCTTAGTGAGTTTTTAACAAAAGAATGAATAATCTGAATTAATTGGTAATAGTCTTATTCTAGATGCTCTGCCAAGAGTACATTGTAGGAACAAACACAAAAGCAGGGAGGCCAGTATGTAGTCTATTGAAATGACACATTTGTACCAAACTACAGTGGAAATGGACGTATTTTGAAGGTGAAGCCAATAAGATTAGCTGAGTAATTGCAGATGAGATATGAGAGAAAGGAGCTAAGAGGGAAAAGAATGTTACTATTTACCAATATTGGGAAGACGAGATGCTTAGCAGGTCAATAAATGGTGGGGATGGGGCTGGGTATCAAGAGTTCCACTTTAGATATAAATTTGGGGTGTTTATCAGACATTAAAATTTAGATGTCAAGGAAGTTGTTAGATATTTGAACTAGAGTTCAGGGAGATGCTAGATGTAAAGTTTAGGAATTGACATCATATAAGTGCTATCATCAATTCATTTCATGTACCAAAGAAATTACATGTGATCACCAAAGAAGTCAGTACAGACAGAGAAATCTGGAACATAAATGTAGGAGCACTACAACATTTATAGCTGCTAACATGAGAATGATTAATTGAAATATTAAAAGGGTGCAAGCCATGGTATCAAAGGAAAATTGGGATATATTTTATGAAGTCCTAAACAAGGAAAGTAGGTCTTGCCAGGAGAAGGGAATAATCAAAAAGACAAATGGGACAGATAGAGGAAATATGCAGATGTAGGCTGAAAAATGACCATTGGCTGTGACAACATAACATTCATTAGTCATATTAAAAAGAGCAGTTTCCATGGAGTGGAAGCAGTGAAGAACCGATTGTATCAGGTTCAAGAGCGAAATACAGAAAGTGAGCACAGACAACACAGTCAGAGTTTCAGTAGGTATTGGAAATGTTAAAGTCATTTGTTTATTTGAAATTCAATTTCTATCTTGTAGTAACTAATATATTATTATCAAATTGGTGCAAAAGTAATTGTGGTTTTTGCCATTTGTGTCTATTTTATAATAATTAATTTATCTTTAATTAACTACCATCTATGAAAGATAAAGTTGTTGGCACTATAAACCTCTGTCCAATTTGTTCCTCCTTAAATATTTAGAAAATATTTTTATCTGGTTACTTTGTAACACTTACATTTCTGCAACTACATTTACTGTAGTCTGCAACTACAGTTCTCCTGGTTTCAAAATCTTAATGTCATATTTATATGACTTCAGTAAATACCACCAGCCCTTCTAAATGGCTTCTCCATTTCTCAATTATATGTTTTAACTCTCTTTTAGTTAGCAAAATTTAAATAAGTAGTTTTTTATTAAAAAAAAAAAGGCTCATGAAGGTGTCTTTGAGCTTTTTCATATTTGAAAACATCTTTCTTTTTTTATATTTGAGTGAAAATTAG
Source organism: Piliocolobus tephrosceles (assembly GCF_002776525.5). NCBI lineage: Eukaryota > Metazoa > Chordata > Mammalia > Primates > Cercopithecidae > Piliocolobus > Piliocolobus tephrosceles. The sequence continues at coordinate 618,637 of NW_022326531.1, read as the reverse complement.
ATTGAATATCATTTTCTTGGTAACAATATTGCCTCAATACTTTTAATATTTTACTGTACTGTTTCTGATTTTGTGAATGTCTTAGTCCAGCCCAATTTTCTCTTTTCAGGTGACTTTCTTTTTCTACCTAGATGAAGTACACTTTAAAAATATCTGACCTTTTTAACAGTCAGCGTGTAACTCAAAGTTGATTTTATCTTTTAACTCATTTTGCTATAATTGGGATATTTTAATCTACTGATGCAAGTTTTCATTACAGGAAATTTTGCTGTGTCATTTCTCTGAATACATTTTTCAGGTTCAGTTGATGCATTCTCCATTTTAGGAAGCTTCTGTTGGATCATCAGTCTCTTTGTACCTATTATCTCATTCTTATCACTTTAATCTCTTTGTCCTTTACCTCAGTGTTTAAAGTAACAGTACAGATTTCAGCAATCACTAATCTTCCTTGCTATTTATAATTTATTTTATTAGATAAGCTGTAGTATTGTTTCAGTCTGTAATATACTTTCTTTCCTCTGTAATCTTTTTCTCCATCATTATTAAACCAGCAGCATATGCATGTATATGCATATTCATGAAATTTTTAATACTGAAGTAGTTTTCTGAGTGTTTGTATTAGAGGAGATTTTTTTCACTTCTCTACCAATTTGATTTCCTAGTGTTTTCTTCATTAAGATTTTTCATTTCTTTCTTTGATAAAAAGAAAAATCTTGGCAAAAACAGTTAAGTTTTTTTGTCTAAGAAAATCAGTACATAGATGAACATTAGATCCCAAGTCTTTTCTTTTTTCCTAGTCTAGGTAGGTATTATTCTATTTAATTATGTTCTTATCTGAGCTTGGGTCATTCAAAGTGTAGAAACTTCCTCAAGTTGCCTGGTGTGGTGGCTCATGCCTGTAATCCCAGCAGTTTGGGAGGCCGAGGTGGGCGGATCACCTGAGGTCAGGAGTTTGAAACCAGCCTGGTCAACATGGTGAAACCCCGTCTCTAGTAAAAATGCAAAAATTAGCTGGCCATGGTGGTACTAGCCTGTAGTCCCAGCTACTCTGGAGGCTGAGGCAGGAGAATCACTTGAACATAGGAGGTGGAGGTTGCAGTGAGCCGAGATCATGCCACTGCTCTTCAGCCTGGGCGCCAGAGTGGGACTCTGCTTCAAAAAAAAAAAAGAAAGAAAGAAAAAAAGAAAGAAGGAAGGAAGGAAGGAAAGAAAGAAAGAAAGAAAGAAAGAAAGAAAGAAAGAAAGAAAGAAAGAAAGAAAGAAAGAGGAAGGAAGGAAGGAAAGAAGGAAGGAAGGAAGGAAAGGAAGGCAAGAAAGAAAGAAAGAAAGAAAGAAAGAAAGAAAGAAAGAAAGAAAGAAAGAAAGAAAAGAGAAATAGAGAGAAAGAAAGAAATTTCCTCACGTTTTGCCATTGTAGACTGTGAAAAATAACTACATAGGGGGCTACTAGGCCTTATATTCAGTAGGTGGCCATCCCTATTTGAGATGCATTTGGATGCATCTCTATTTGAGTTAGTTTCTTCCTTCTTTCTGGCCTGGTCTTGCTATTTTGTTTCAGAAGTCAAAGTAGTTATAAGTCATAGACAATAAATTAAAACAGGCATCATCTACACTATGGTCATTTCTTACACATTTTGACAAATGAATAGTTAATGTGCCTGGTATCCTTTCAGTGCCATTGCTACGCTGCTTCTCTTAGGGCTACTTCAAGGGTATATGGATGGAAGGTAGATGTGGAGAGTAGGAATGAGGACAGGGCATGGAGGGAGAGAAATTACTCTTTAGAGGCCCTAACTTGGCTGGGCCTCTGCAGAAAAAAAAAAAAAAAAATATATATATATATATATATATGTGGGGTGGGGTGTGTGTGTGTGTTTGTATCTTTTTTTTAAAAAAAAAATTCCGCGAGTTTTTTTTTTTTTTTTTTCTTGAGACAGAGTCTCGTTGTGTCACCCAGCCTGGAGTGCAGTGGCACGATCTCAGCTCACTGCAACCTCCGTTTCCCGGGTTTCAGCAATTCTCCTGTCTCAACCTCCAGTACAGCTGGGACTACAGGTGCTCACCACCACGTCCAGCTAATTTTTGTATTTTCAGTAGAGACAGAGATTCACCATGTTGGCCTGGCTGGTCTTGAACTCTTGACCTCAAGTGGTCTGCCTGCCTTGGCCTCCCAAAGTGCTGGGATTACAGGAGTGAGCCACCATGCCCGGCCCATAGTTTTAGTTTTGAGTTTAGATGAGATGACTTTATTTATGTTTGCTTTTGCCAGGAGGCAAAGTTACTACTTATCTGGAACCACTGTAGCCTCTTTAAAATTTCCACTCTCATATGCTCACACCTTGGTGTGGACTAAGTCTTAGTTTCCAGAACTTAAGACCCCTGTTGACTTTTGCCCCAGGTAAAACAATTAATGGCATTTATTAAACAGATCTTGTTTTAGTTGACGTTTGTTTGTTTTCCTCTTTTTGGTGATTTTCTTCTATGAGCCAAGTAATGCTTTTAAATGTATGTTCATGGTGGTAATTCAAGACTATTTGTGCTGTAGTAGGGGAGACCTTCTCCTGTCTCCTGATAGCCTTCAGGAATTAGAAGTCACTTAGCATTCAATATTTATTGCTCATACTTAAACTCGTTTTCCAAATGTGTGTAAAATTAATCAGCATCTATATGTCTGAGAAAAACAAACATCTAATGATACTTCTGATTCCCTTAGCTATCTTCTTTCAAATTGGTCAAAAAGAGAGTCTGTCACTTTCTTACCACCAGTGTTTACTTCCCCCATTGATTTTGTCTGGCAACTTATTTCTAGATTTGTTACATTTTCCCATTTATACATACCTACACTTAACATTTAGCTTTACAGATTTATTTGTTCTTTTTTTTTTTTTTTTTTGCCTGCAGCCTTATTCTCTCTCTTGAATTAAATTTTCTTCTCATTGAAGTGTATACTCTAGGAATTTTTTTCATTAAACTTTTAGATGATATACTCTGAGAATTTTCATGTTTGAATTAGTTGTGCTTCAGCCTCGTACTTGCTTAGCTACAGAATCTGTTGTTTTTCCTTTGAAAATGTTCATTGTTTCTTGTATTCTATTGTTGATGAGAAATCTGAAATAAGTTTCATTGTGGTTTATTCTAAATCTATTTTTTTGTCTGAAAGTTTTGTTCTTTTTGTTTGTTGATCCTCTAATTTTAATACACATATTTATTTTTAAATAATTGTTTTATCTTTTCCTGCTTACCACTTAGAGACTCTTTCAATTTGTACATGCACATCTTTTCTTGGCTTTGGAGTATTCTCTTTTCTTTCTCCTTCTCCTTCTCCTTCTCCTTCTCCTTCTCCTTCTCCTTCTCCTTCTCCTTCTCCTTCT
>NW_022326531.1:612114-615256 GCF_002776525.5 Piliocolobus tephrosceles | reverse complement strand
CTTCTCCTTCTCCTTCTCCTTCTCCTTCTCCTTCTCCTTCTCCTTCTTCTTCTTCTTCTTCTTTTAGATGGAGTTTTGCTCCTGTTGTCAGGGCTGGAGTGCAATGGCTCAATCTCGGCTCATCGCAACCTCCGCCTCCCAGGTTCAAGCGGTTCTCCTGCCTCAGCCTCCCGAGTTGCTGGGATTACAGGTGCCTGCCACCATGCCTGGCTAATTTTTCTGTGTTTTTAGTAGAGACGAGGGTTTGCCATGTTGGCCATGCTGGTCTCGAACTCCTGACCTCAGGTGATCCACCCACCTTGGCCTCCCAAAGTGCCAGGATTATAGGCATGAGCCACCGCATCCAGCCTCTCTTGTCTTTCTTTAAAGACAACCTTTCTCCCATTTTCTTTTCTCCTTCCTTTTCCATTAGAAGGACTTGGAAAATCTGCCTTCATTTTCTATGTCCCTTATCTTTCTTAGTCACATTTTTCACAATTAATCCCTTTGTGATGCATTCTGGAAAGATTTCATGGCTACATTTTCTAGAAAAGTAATATGCTATTTAGCTCTATTCTTTCAAGAAAATAAATCCAACATAACTACCATTTTATACAATATTTCAACAACCATTACAAAAAATTTACCTATGTCTATGTATTTTTTTCTTTTATGGATTTTTTATGAACTTTAATCTTGATGATTATATTGTTTATACTTAATTTAAAATTGAATTCCACAGGTTACTTTTATATCAGATTTTAAAATTCAGAGCACTTATTCATTAAAAACAAAATTTATGTAAGTACCTAGAGAGGCGAAGTAAATGCATGCAAACTTGCTGCCTTTGCTCAGGAAGACAGAAGCAACCATGTAATGAAGAAAATAATGAAAAGCAGTGCAGGGAAGTTATGACACAGAGTTAGCATAAAAACTCCAAATTGAAACTTCGGGATTATAATATGGAGGAGTGGATTTAGGTCTTCGTTCATGTTAGACCTTTATATTTCATGCAATTATAATTACTTTGGTTTATTACTATAAGTTTTTTATGTTACTGGCTTTCCTCATATCCTTGTTGAATTTTGGATATGCCTTCTGTTTTGTATTTGACATTTTCTGTTAGACATTCTTCTGTGTCTGTTTGCATAGTTTGTTTAGAAGGTGGTGCAGGTTACTAATGGTTATACTCGTCCTATCATTTGTGGAGGAAGGAGGTGGCCAGAGGGCTGGAGGGGAAAGACTTGCAGGTAACTTCTGTCTGGAGTCTTCCTAATCCTCTTGGAAATAACTAGCCACTTGAGACACTGCTTTGATAAGTTATTTGTAGGTACATCTGTACAGAAGAAAAACGATCCCAAATGGAAGGCTGATGATGCAGAAAGGAATGAAGCACGGCATAATGAAAAATACCTGAGGAGAGTTAAAAAAAAAAAAAAAAAAAAAGCACTTTTTATATTTGAAAGCAAAAAAATAATTAACTATGATGTGTGTTTGAAAACAAGTGAAGTAATAAAATTTATACTAACAATAACGTGAAGTTGAGAAAGGAGGTAAGTGGAAATAAACTTTGGCAAGGTCCTCATGTTGTTTAAGAAGTGGTAAAATTACTTATTTAAGGCTATAAGGCTATAAGTAGTTACAGCTGCATATTTTCATGTCTGCATTAAAAACTAAGCACTAAAAGAATAATATAGAAAGGTATGAATAATGCATGAACAAAGGAGGTCAAACAAAATAGTAAATGATATTTCATTATTCAAGGGTATAGTAGAAAAGAATACTAAAGCAATAATACATGGAACAATTTGAAAATAAATAGATAAATGGTAGATTTAAATCTATATATAGGTGATTAAATTAAACATAAAAGAAATAAACAGTTAAATGACAAAGGTCATCAGAAAGGATAAGATAATGAAAGGCCAGTCATTTTCTGTCTACAAAAGTCATACTTTAGATGAGAACACAGATAGATTGAAAGAAGGCAATTTAAAAAAATCTTATGCCATGAAAATATAAAAATACTAACCAAAAGAAATTTGATGTAACTATGGTAATATTAAAACTCCAAGCTTTAATGTAGGAAATATTATTAGAGGCAAGAAAAGACATTTTGTTTGTTTGTTTGCTTCTTTTTTGGTTTTTGTTATTTTTTTTTGAGATGGAGTCTTGCTGTGTTACCCAGGTTGGAGTGCAGTGGTGTGAGCTCGGCTCACTGCCACCTTTGCCTCCTGGGTTCAAGCGATTCTCCTGCCTTAACCTCCAGAGCAGCTGGGACTACAGGCACACACCACTATGCCCAGCTAATTTTTTTATTTTTAGTAGAGATGGGGTTTCACCATATTGGCCAGGCTGCTCTCAAACTCCTGACCTCGTGATCCACCCACCTTGGCCTCCCAGAAAAGAAATTTTTAAGTAGATAAAACTGTCCTTATAAACCCTAAGCCTTTGACTTGACCGGCATGAAATCTATGCATCTAACACAATTGCACTTGTACCCCATAAATTTATACATATAAAAATAAATAAAATAAGTAAAAAAAAAATGGAGGCATACACATATTAAATTTAAATGTAGCTACTAACATTGCTTCAAAATGCAAAAAGTCAAAATTTAAAGACATAAGATGGAAAATAGAAAAATTTAAAATCCTAGGTATTTTATTCTCTTTGAAGCAATTGTGAATGGAAGTTCATTCCTGATTTGGCTCTCTGCTTGTCTGTTGCAATCTACTCATCTGACAAAGGGCTAATTTCCAGAATCTACAAAGAACTCAAACAAATATACAAGAAAAAAACAAACAACCCCATCCAAAAGTGGGGAAAGGATATGAACAGACATTTCTCAAAAGAAGACATTCATATAGCCAACAGACACATGAAAAAATGCTCATCATCACTGGCCATCAGAGAAATGCAAATCAAAACCACAATGAGATACTGATTCTTAATATCCATGAGCATGGAATTGTTTTTCCATTTGTTTGTGTCCTCTCTTGTTTCCTTGAGCAGTGGTTTGTCTCTGCATTGGTCTTGCTGAGAGCTGCAGACTGGAGCTGTTCCTTTTCAGCCACCTTCCCAGTTAAAAAAAAAAAAAAAAAAAGCTATCATTCTCTTAATAACATTTTCTTTTCTCTAGCTTACTTCACTGTAAGAATAC